>NW_026291345.1:0-33503 GCF_025698545.1 Gossypium raimondii | reverse complement strand
TATCTCCCTAAGGTTGCAGTGGAGCGATTGAATTCGATAATCCTATCTCCCTAATTTGTAGTGAACAGATTAAAGTAATAGATCTTATCTCTCCAAGTTGCGAGAAAGCAGATCGCATCAAGTCTTCTTGACTAAAGATAGCAAATTTTGTTCTTTTAAAGTTGCAATTACAATCCTGCTCCCCCGACGCTATGGTGGAGTGGATCAAGCACCAATTCTTACACCTCTCAAGATACAAGAGGATGGAAAGAGGCTACTTGAAGAAGAGCACCAAGATCCCGCAGGCTGTGCAAATTTGACCTTATTAAAGTCTTTGCTCCATTCCCGTTACACGATAATGAGCAAAGAGGGGCAGCTGTAATAGGCCCAATTTGCCCGGCCTGTAATAAAAATATGTATAAACCAAACAGAAATTATAACAGTCCAAAAGTAGTCCAGATTACAAATCAAAATAAATTAAACCCAATTACAATAGGGCCCAATGACCCAATCAGTTTCTACAAACCCTAGAGACCAAAACCCTAAGCTTTCAGCCACCGTTGCCCACACGTGTGCCTCCTTCTCCCCATGCCTCCACAGCACAAGCGCCGTACACGCGTCTTTGTACAACACTTGCAACAATGCAACAAACACCTACAACGTAAAAGCAACAGAAAATGCAACAAACGCAAAAGGAGAATAGCAGAGAAAAATAGCACGAATTTAGAAAAATTACCAGAATTTCTATTTTATTTCGCTATATAAAGCCGTTTAATTTGTAAAGGATCTTTTTCCTTTTTCTTACGCATATTCAATACAAAAAAAAGAGATTGAAATACAAAAGAAAGGAAAGAAATCAAAAGTTTTAGGTAAATTTGAAAGTTTGTTTTAGTTTTTCCCTTTTTATTTTCTTTTTTCCTCCGATTTGTTCTTCATTTTCATATACACACGAAAAAAGAGAAAGGAGGGGATCTTACCAGAAGCGCACCATCGGGGATCCGCTCGCCCGTCTCAAATCGAGTCGGAGGGGTCCTCGAGGTCGTGGCGCCAGAAAGAAGGAAAGGTTAATCTTACCTTTACAAGCGCGCCGACGGAGCCCTCGTCCACTTCGCCCAAATCGGAGTTTGGATGGGGGGCTTTTTTTTCTGATGCGGCCTAGGAAGAAATGTTTAAGGTTTCTTAGGTTTTTTTTATTTAATGCTAATTCTTGAAACGGTGTCATTTAGACCCTGTTTCAATGGTTTAAAACGGTGCCGTTTAAGGGCCTTTGACCCGCGCGGTGACCCGACCTGAGGGAAGGATCCGGGCGCTTTGGGTCTAATGGGATATTTCTGATGCGGGTCCTTCCGCTTTGTCGTTCGTTTTCAATTCGGCCCTTCTGCCCTTTGTTTTCCATTTTCTAATTTGACCCCGTGGGTTTTGCGATTGTTTCGCTTTGGTCCTGGTGAAATGATGCACTTTAGGGCCGGGAATATTTCCCATTCAGTCCCTTTCTTCTGAAGCACATCCCAATTCAGTCCCGAACCACCCTCTTTCTTTATTTGCGATTTAAACCCCAAATTTTGGTCCCGATTTCAATTTTGTCCTATTTCATTTAATTAATTTATTATTCTTTATTTTTTAAAATTATTATTAATTAATTTATTTGTTATTATTTTAAAAAGCTCTTCTTTTATTATTATGCATTTTAACTTTTACATATATTATTTATTTATTTTAAATGTTTCACCTAATATTTATTAAAATTTTTATTTACATTATTTGTTTTAAACTTGATGCGTGCAAACATAGTTGAGGACCGTGAGACGACTATGGCTCGGTTTTTTAACAGTTTAAATTCGAAATAGCAAACATTGTTGAAATGCAACATTATGTTGAGTTGGATGACATGGCATATGGCGATCAAAATTGAGCGACAACAACGTAGAAAAGCTTCTACTCGAGGTAATACTCCATTTAAATCTTTTTCGAATCCTTTATACACCCCTAACAATGCCAGGAAACAAGCACCACAACCGCCATTACGGATTCGAGAGCCAGGCGAATCCAGCAAACCAAAGCCTCCCATTACTGATAATGGACGTGGCAAACAACCAATGGTGGCACCAGAACGATCAAGAGATATTCAGTGCTTTAAGTGCCTTGGTAGAGGACATGTTGCTAGCCAGTGTCCTAATCGGAGGGTTATGTTGATGCGAGAAGATGGAGAGATCGAGTCAGATTCTGAGGAAGATGTACATGAACTCCCGACTAAAGAAGATGAAGAGAATAACCTAGAAGTTGCTGAATCTGGTCAAGTTATGGAGATCATGGTTGTCAAACATAGTTTGAATGTACAACAGGTGCAAGACGAGCAACAACGTGAGACTATCTTTCACACACGATGCAAGATTCAAGATAAGGTATGTGTTGTGATTATTGATAGCGGTAGTTGTACTAATGTTGCTAGTTCAGTGATGGTTGACAGATTAGGTCTTAAGACGACAAAGCATCCGAATCCATACAAGTTGCAATGGTTGAATGACGGTGGAGAACTTAAAGTGACGAAACAAGTGGTTGTACCATTTTCAATTGGAAACTACAAGGACGAGGTCCTTTGTGATGTTGTGTCGATGGATGCTACTCACCTTCTTTTGGGGCGCCCTTGGCAGTATGACAAGAGGGCAATGCATGATGGTTTTACAAATCGATACTCTTTTATGCATGCAGGTAAGAAGATTACTTTGGCTCCTTTGACACCGAGTCAAGTAATTGAAGATCAAACAAGCTTGAAAAAGAGTAAGGAAGTTGCAAAGGAGAAGAAAAAGATGAGCGTATATGCAAGCAGTCGAGAAATCAGGAAATGTCTTTCCTTTCACCAATCCTTGTTTATTTTAATATTTAAAGATCATTATTTATTGGCTGAGTTCCCTGCTGATTTGCCCGCATCGATTGTGTCCCTTTGCAAGAGTTTGAGGATGTGTTTCAAAGAAACATCAAGGATTACCACCTCTTCGTGGCATTGAGCACCGATTGATTTCATTCCGGTGCTACCATTCCAAATCGACCACTTATCGTACTAACCTCAAGAGACGAAAGAGCTTCAAAGGCAAGTTGCGAAATTGATGGACAAGGGTTATATTCGAGAAAGTCCGAGTCCATGTGCTGTTCCGTGTTGTTAGTACCAAGAAAGATGGGTCTTGGAGGATGTGCGAGATTGTAGAGTGTGAATCAAATTACAATTAAGTATCGTCATCCTATTCCTAGACTTGATGACATGTTGACGAGCTTTACGGAGCCGTCATCTTCTCCAAAATTGACTTGAAGAGTGGATATCATCAGATTCGCATGCGAGAAGGCTATTTAATGGAAGATGCCTTCAAAACAAAGCTAGGTTTGTATGAATGGTTAGTGATGCCTTTTGGTTTAAGTAATGCACCTAGTACTTTTATGCGACTAATGAATCATGTTCTGCGATCTTTTATTGGAAAGTTTTGTGTTGTGTACTTTGATGACATTTTAGTTTATAGCAAGACTTTGCAGGATCACGTAGAACATCTGAGAGCTGTATTGCAGACTTTGAGAGAAGAAAGATTGTATGGTAACGTAGAGAAATGTGTGTTTTGTACTGACAGACTTACATTTCTTGGTTACATTGTGAGTGCACAGGGTGTTGAAGTTGATCATGAGAAAATAAAGGCAATTCAGAATGGCCACGAATCGACATCGATTACTCGTAATAGATCATTTCATGGTTTAGCTAGTTTTTATCGACGGTTTGTTCCTAACTTCAGTTCTATTACCGCACCCTTAACCGGAATTATTAAGAAGAATTCCAGCTTCTTGTGGGGAAAAGAACAAGAAGATGCCTTTCTAAAAATTAAGGATTGTTTGACAAAAGCACCAGTGTTAGCCTTACCTGACTTTGATAAAACTTTTGAAATTGAATGTGATGCTTCTGGAGTTGGTATAGGCGCAGCTTCTATACAGAAAAAAGAGGCCCGCTGCATATTTTAGCGAGAAACCGAGTGGAGCAACATTGAATTATCCGGTTTATGATAAAGAGATGTATGCAATCGATTCGGGCATTGGAGACATGGCAAGATTACTTGTTGCCTAAGGAGTTTGTGATCCACATCGACCACGAGGCTTTACGATATATCACAGTCATCATAAATTGAACAAACAACATGCTAAATGGGTTGAATTCTTAGAATATTTTCCTTATGTCATTCGATACAAAAAAGGGAAAGATAATGTCGTTGCTGATGCATTATCACGCAGATATGTACTATTGAGTTATCTTGATTCACATTTGATTGGATTTGCATATATTCGAGAGTTATACTCTGATGATCATGATTTTTGTGATAAGTATAATGCTTGTGAGAAAGGTGCAGATGGAAAATTCTACAGGCATGATGGATATCTTTTCAAAGAAAATAGGATATGCATTCCACAGGGTTCAATGCGTGATATACTGATCCGTGAAGCACATGAAGGTGGATTGATGGGTCATTTTAGGGTCACTAAAACGTTACACACCTTAAAAGAGCATCTTTTCTGGCCTAAGATGCGCCGGACGTTGAACGCCATCGTGAACGCTGTGACATGTAAGAAAGCAAAATCAAGGTTTCACCACATGGTATGTACTTACCTTTACCTATTCCTAATCCCTCAGGATACGACCACGCCTCGGGCACACTTTTGGACCAGCTCGTAAGCATTGTTTGCAAATCCATGCGAGCTGAATTAGTTCATTTTCTTCTCGGTGAGCTCTGCTTAGCTCATTTCCACTCACTTGAGCTCAAGTCACTCATTCGAGATCAATTCAGCTCAATTTTAACCCAATGAGCTTATTTTTAGCTTTCTTTAGTTTGCATTTATTTTGCTAAAATAAACCATTTAATTTATCTTTAGTTGAATTAGTTGTTTATTTTAAGTTAATTGATTTGTTAAAATCTGGACAAATAATTAATTAAGTGTTTTAATTATATCTAAATTAAATACTTAATTAATTATGATGTTTTAAATATGTCTGAATTTGTTAATATGTATGGTCAATTTAATGTGCAAATTATTGAGTTCATATGCTGCTAATTTAATGTGTCTGAAATGCATTTAACTTGTTGATGTTATTTGCTGCAGGTTCATGAACGGATTGGTGCAATGTATGGGAGTGTGCATGCACAATTGAGGTTCAATGGATGGCATTTAAATTAGCACATGCATTTGGGACGTTCATGCAAGAGGGAGTTGCTGAAAGTTCATGTATTTGAAGATTCATGGATCATATTTATGGGGGAAAGTACATGGGACGTTTCATGCATGATTCATGCATTTTCAAGATGACTGCTCAAGTATTTTAGGCACATTAATGCCTCATTCAGCCAAGGGAGATGTAGGATCATTAAAGGGCTGCACATTCATGGAATTATGGAGATTCTTCAAGGCTAAGGACGCATGAATGCATCTAGTGAAGCAACATGATGATTCGGTCAATCCATGCATCATCTCAAACATGAACCGGATTTTTAATTCTTCATTCATGCACATTCAGCAAATTAATTATTTCTTTCTAGAAATTTCTAGCATATTCATGGCTGAATTCTTAGCCATTAAGTTGCCCATTCGGCTAGCTTAGTCTTTGCCTATAAATAGCTTACTTGTTTATTGTAAAGGTTACGAATTTGATTATTGAAAACTTGATTGAGAGGTATCCTCCTATCCTATTTCAGACGAGTCTCGCTCGACTTATCTAGCTCGCTAGTGGCGCCAACCCGACTCCTTGAACTTATCACCATTCGTGTGTGGCGTGCCCCCACCTTTTTTATACCTTTGGTTCTTACCTCAATATAGGTAACGGGTCAAGGTCCATCTTCGACTATCCATGAAATTCACCTTAACCAACATAAGTCCCGGGGCAATACTTCATATAGTATTGAATTGTTCTTCAGCTTGAGTTCACTTTACCATCTCCATTTTAACTTTAAAATTATAAACTTTATTTTTCTTGTAAAACCCGAACCTAACATCAATCATCAAACTTCACCTATCCTTTGAACCCTTTTTCCAACTTCCGCTTAAAGTTAATCAAAATCCATTTTTCTCACCAAACGAACGACTCTTCTCGTCGACGATCGGGCAAACAAGTGAATCGACTCAATCAATCGAGCCAGATCACATCATTTGGTATCAGAGCTTGCAAAACGAGGAGCACCGACGTTCGTAACAAGGCCGCAAGTAGGTTCGGAACGTGAAAAAAAATCAAAAAATTCGAGTTGTAATTTAATTTTTTTTCCTTCCTTGTATTTACCTTACTATTGTATTGGAGTATCACAAAAAAAATCAAAATTCAAAAAAAAAATTCGAAAAAAAAGAAAAAAGAAGTGAGCAAAAAAAGAGTAAAAAAGAAGAAGAAAAAAGAAGTGAAAAGTCTTGCGAGTTTTATTTTCATCTCTTATTACTCCGATCATCAAGTATCCCTTCCTACCATTATTTATCCATCCCAACGCCACACTTTAAACCAATTTTTTTCTTTGTTCAGCCTACCTTACACCTGACATTATCCCTTGTAACCCATTTTGAAACCGACCTCAAGCAAAGAAATTAAGTCTACCGAGACTAATTACGAATTTGTGAGACGAGGTCGAGTGGTAAAAGGCAAGAGAGTGTGAGTTCATTTGAGAGAAGAAAAGCCAAATAAGAGTGAAACACGAGTGGTGTGCCATTTATTATTTTCTTTGCGAGAGAACTTGTGAGATTTTGTGGTGAGGATTATTTTTCTTTCTAATTTATCTTTTGTTTTCTAACATTTTATTGAAACATGTCCGAAGAATTTTCTGAATGTGAATTCCAAGTATGGAAGCGAGAAATGCAAAGGATAATATGATCTAAATTCCGACGAATACAAAAAGGAGAACTCCAAGTAATATCCGACAAAGATAAAGAAGATTTGACACCTGTTAACATTGACATCAAAATGAGTTCAAGTCTTCAACAATTGAGAATGAACCGCAACATAAGAATTGTTTCATACTCGATGCCGAGTCCACGATAAAATTTGTTGCATCATTGTTAATGGTGACATTAGTTCAAATGTGGCCAAGACTAGAATGGTGGAAAACTTGGCTTACTCGTTACCAAGCATCCCCAACCTTATAAGTGCGGTGGTTTAACGACAAAGGTGAATTTGAAGTTACTCAACAAGTGCGTGTTGCATATTCCATCGGCAGATACCAAGACGAAGTCGTTTGTGATGTGGTACCTATTCAAGCTTGCCATTTATTGCTGGGAGCACCATTGCAATTGGATCACAAGGTCACTCACGATGAACGTACCAATAGGTATTCCTTCAAGCATCAAGGAAGGAAAATCACCTTAGCACTGCTCACACCGGAACAAGTCCATGAGGACCAAATCAAATTGAAAATTTTGGTTGTACAAGATTTTGAGCGAGAAAAGAATAAAGAAAATGAAAATGAAAGAAATGAAAAGAAAATATGAAAATGAGATTTCAAAAATAAAAGAGAGTGAAAAGCAAAAGAGATTGAAAAAGAAATTGAAAGAGAAGAAAAGAAAGAGTGGAAAAGAAATTGAAAGAGAGCTTGAAAAGAAATCGAGTGGAAAAGAAAAGAGTTCGCAAAAGAAACGAGTGAAGAAAGCAAGCAAGAAAAAGTAAGGAAAATTTTGCTAACCCCTGCTTGAGTTTGCCTTTTGATTCTTCTTCGTTTCAGTTTGCAAAATTTCACCCACTGACCGGTTCCAACTTCATTATCTTTCTGACATACGACGTTTTCAATTAATTGAAAAAGGTAAGTTGGATGTTGTGAATAATTTTCAAACTTTCGAAGGTAAGTCAGGTAAGAATCTTTTTGGTCTTTATTCTGATTGTGATTTGTTTTCTATCGATCAATTCGGCCATTTTGTTGGTCTTAGAGAAAGCCCATTCAAACATTTGTTTTGTTGTTTAACCTTGGATCGAAATGTTGATTTTTCCTTGAAAGGAGTCTTGCAATGCTCTAATCATCATTTGTTTCCTACTGATTTCCATCATGATCAATTGCAAGATATCATTCTTCTAATGTTTCAAGGTAAGCAAGGTATGAATGTTGAAAATTTTAAAGCACCTCTGCCTTTTTCGATTGTTGGTGGACACTTTGTTGATGATTTGGTCTTTAGAAAAATCTAAAGTTTGACGTGGCTACTTGTCATTCTTTGATTGATGATGATCCATTTGTTTTTTCTGATGATAAGAAGATTCTTGTTTTGAAAAATATTATTTTCTTGATGGTATTGGTTGTTTATCTTTAACTAGCAATGGAATGCATGTTTTGGATGCTCGAGATGAAAGTCCGTATAAATTGTTCATTCTAATCGATCCTGTTGAAAAGGAATGGAAATATATTGATGAGTATGGCATCAACAAGATTTTTGATGAAGAACGAATAAAACAAAGACCAACAAAATATGGAATTGTGTGATCAAAAGTCAACATATCATCTGCTTGGTTGTGTTGATCATGTGAATTATCTAATTTGTGGTGTGAAATTTCCATGTTTTCGTAAATCTTTTCGAACAAAATTTAAAGGGTTTGCTTGTTTGAATTTGAGTATGCTAACACCCTCGTTGCCATTTGGATCGAGTAGTCAAAATCATTTGTTTAATCCTGGAGTTTGTTATTATGAATCATCCATGAAAGAAAGCAAGCATCGTAAATTTTGTTTGAATGAATGTGTTGTTTGTATGATGCTTTGTCTTTAAGTTTGAAAATGAGACATGTGAATCTTGTTGGTTTGTTAAGTCAAAATCAAAATTTTGTTTTCGGAGGTTGTTCTCAATTGTGGTCTAAAAGATCCGAACATGTTTTGCATGATAATGATTTTGAGTTGCTTAGTGTTCTTTCTATGAAGTCTGTCATGAAATTGCCAAATCAAATTGAAATGGCAAGAGAAAATTTTGTTTTTGACCCCAGAGATTATTATCTTTGTTCTTGTTAAAAGGGCTTGGATTTTGTAATTCTGACCTTCGAGATTATGCCTTCGATTGTTTTGTGATTTAGGTTTGTTTCTATCAAAAAAGCAGGTAAGAACAATTTATATTTTTACCTCGTATCGGTTTATTTGTTCGAATTGTGAATCAAATTTTGAAAGTTCCTTTGTGCTTAACCTTCATCGTGTTACTAATTCGTTCTATTCTTTTATAGGTAACGATGTGAGGTGGTACCCTTCTAAAGAGGGAGGGCATGCGAATGAGCTTTTTCGATCCAAGCCATTTGTGGCTATCAAAATCTTGAACGATTTTTCAAGCAAATGGCCCGATTTGGGGACAAATCGCTTAAAGAGGGAGGGATGATACGACCACGCCTCGGGCACACTTTTGGACCAACTCCTAAGCATTGTTTGCAAATCCATGCGAGTGAATTAGTTCATTTTCTTCTCGTTGAGCTCTGTTTAGCTCATTTCCAGCTCACTTGAGCTCAAGTCACTCATTCGAGATCAATTCAGCTCAATTTTAACCCAATGAGCTTATTTTTAGCTTTCTTTAGTTTGCATTTATTTTGCTGAAATAAACCATTTAATTTATCTTTAGTTGAATTAGTTGTTTATTTTAAGTTAATTGATTTGTTAAAATTGGACAAATAATTAATTAAGTGTTTTAATTATATCTAAATTAAATACTTAATTAATTATGATGTTTTAAATATATCTGAATTTGTTAATATGTATGGTCAATTTAATGTGCAAATTATTGAGTTCATATGTCGCTAATTTAATGTGTCCTAAATGCATTTAACTTGTGATGTTATTTGCGCGGTGTTCATGAACGGATTGGTGCAATGTATGGGAGTGTGCATGCACAACTGAGGTTCAATGGATGGCATTTAAAGTAGCACATGCATTTGGGATGTTCATGCAAGAGGGAGTTGCTGAAAGTTCATGTATTTGAAGATTCATGGATCATATTTATGGGGGAAAGTACATGGGACGTTTCATGCATGATTCATACATTTTCAAGATGATCGTTCAAGTATTTTAGGCACATTAATGCCTCATTCAGCCAAGGGAGATGTAGGATCATTAAAGGGCTGCACATTCATGGAATTATGGAGATTCTTCAAGGCTAAGGATGCATGAATGCATCTAGTGAAGCAACATGATGATTCGGTCAATCCATGCATCATCTCTAAACATGAACCGAATTTTTAATTCTTCATTCATGCGCATTCAAGAAATTAATTATTTCTTTCTAGAAATTTCTAGCATATTCATGGCTGAATTCTTAGCCATTAAGTTGCTCATTCGGCTAGCTTAGTCTTTGCCTATAAATAGCTTACTTGTTTCTTGTAAAGGTTATAGAATTTGATTATTGAAAACTTGATTGAGAGGTATCCTCCTATCCTATTTCAGACGAGTCTCGTTCGACTTATCTAGCTCGCTAGTGGCGCCAACCCACTCCTTGAACTTATCACCATTCCGGTATGGCGTTCCCCACCTTTTTATACCTTTGGTTCTTACCTCAATATAGGTAACGGTCAAGGTCCATCTTCGACTATCCATGAAATTCACCTTAACCAACATAAGTCCCGGGCAATACTTCATATAGTATTGAATTGTTCTTCACTTGAGTTCACTTTACCATCTCCATTTTAACTTTAAAATTATAAACTTTATTTTTCTTGTAAAACCCGAACCTAACATCAATCATCAAACTTCACCTATCCTTTGAACCCTTTTTCCAACTTCGCTTAAAGTTAATCAAAATCCATTTTCTCACCAAACGAACGACTCTTCTCGTCGACGATCGGGCAAACAAGTGAATCGACTCAATCAATCGAGCCAGATCACATCATTTGGTATCGAGCTTGCAAAACGAGGAGCACCGACGTCAGAATAAGGCCGCAAGTAGGTTCGAACGTGAAAAAATCAAAAATTCGAGTTGTAATTTAATTTTTTCCTTCCTTGTATTTACCTTACTATTGTATTGAGTATCACAAAAAATCAAAATTCAAAAAAATTCGAAAAAAAAGAAAAAAGAAGTGAGCAAAAATAAAAGAGTAAAAAAGAAGAAGAAAAAAGAAGTGAAAAGTCTTGCAGTTTTATTTTCATCTCTTATTACTCCGATCATCAAGTATCCCTTCCTACCATTATTTATCCATCCCAACGCCACACTTTAAACCAATTTTTTCTTTGTTCACCTTTACCTTACACGACATTATCCCTTGTAACCCATTTTGAAACCGACCTCAAGCAGAAATTAAGTCTACCGAGACGAGTTACGAATTTGTGAGACGAGGTCGAGTGGTAAAAGGCAAGAGAGTGTGAGTTCATTCGAGGGAAGAAAAGCCAAATAAGAGTGAAACACAAGTGTGTGCCATTTATTATTTTCTTTGAGAGAACTTGTGAGATTTTGTGGTGAGGATTATTTTCTTTCTAATTTATCTTTTGTTTTCTAACATTTTATTGAAACATGTCCAAGAATTTTCGAATGTGAATTCCAAGTATGGAAGCGAGAAATGCAAAGGATAATGCGATCTAAATTCATTTAATACAAAAGGAGAACTCCAAGTAATATCCGACAAAGATAAAGAAGATTTGACACTGTTAACATTGACATCAAAATGAGTTCAAGTCTTCAACAATTGGAGAACGAACCGCAACATAAGAATCATTTCATACTGGATGCCGAGTCCACGATAAAATTTGTTGCATCATTGTTAATGGTGACATTAGTTCAAATGTGGCCAGCACTAGAATGGTGGAATAAATAGTAAATGAACGTCACCAATTCAAAATCCTCACCAATCTCTCACAAAGAAATAATGATTTTCACTCGCACTCGTGTTTAGACTCAATTTTTGGCTTTTTCTTTTGATGTATTTCACTCTTGCCTTTTGCCACTCGACCTCTTCTCTCAATTTCGTAATTCGTCTCGATAGACCTAATTTGCTGCTTGAGGGTGGGTTTCAAAATAGGTTACAAAGGAATGATGTGGGTGTAGGGTAATCAAGGCTAAGTGTGGTGTTGGGAGGTAGGACAAGAAAGATAGAAAATTTCTTGAGATCGGTACTTGCAAGCATAAAATTTCGATACCTTCTTTTTTTTTTTAAAGTCGAACTCTCTTCTTCCTTTTTTTCTAACTTTTCAATTACAATAAGTTGAATACAAATGTAAACAAATACAAACTCTTTTTTTTATGCACGAATTTTTTTGCACTAATTTTTTTCAATTAACGAACCTAATTTGAATTCTTCGATCTTTGGTACTCCTCGCTTTCAAGCTCGATACCAAATGATGTGATCCGCTCGGTTGATGGAGTCGAGTTCACTTGTTGCCCGATCGTCGACGAGAAGTATTGGTTGATGTCGAGCGGAGATAACTTTATGGAGTTGTTTTAAGCGGAAGTAATTAAAAGGGTTCAAAAAATGGCTTGGTTTGGAGAATGGATAGGTTCGGTTTAACAAAGAAAATAAATTTTAAGTAGATAGATAAAATGGAATGGAAATTGAACTCAAACGAAGAACGATTCAATACTATGTAAAGTATTGCCCGGACTTATATTGCTTAAGGTGGGTTTAATGGAAGTCGAAGATGGACCTTGACCTGCTACCTATAGAGAGGTAGGAACCAAAGGTATGAAAAGGTGGATGAACGCCACACCAGATGGTGATAAGTTCAAGAAGTTTGTTGACGCCACTAGCGAGCTAGATAAGTCAGACGAGACTCAAACGAAATCGGATTGGAGATAACCTCACAATAAGTTTAATAATCAGAAATGTCTAACCTTTTTACAAAGAGAAATGAACTATTTATAGAGTTCAGATGATAGCCGAATAGTCATACTAAACAAGCTTAAAGACTAAGTAATTCGGCTTTAAATGTGTAAAACTAAACTAGAAATGTATCCATTAAAAGTGATGTCCAAATTCGGCTGTATGGATGTTCAATGGCCAACTTCATGAGTAAGGAAATGTACTTGAGGGCTGATGAATGCATGGGATGTCAATAGCTTTGTCTAGATTCGGCCAAGGTGTGAATGGACACTTCAAAAGATGTCTTTTGGCCGAATAGGTGCATAGGAAATTCAATGGTCAGCAACCGATGCATGTAGGTGGATATTCATGCACTCTTCCATTCATTGTATTGAATCATTCATGCATCATCTTTAAGGCAACCATTCGTTGTAGGTAGTCATGCATGTACCGAACATACATTGAACCGTAAATGTTCATGAATCCTCATTAATTGTGTTCCCACATGTGGATGTACCTACAAAAGATATAAACAAATTAGATTCAAGGTACATTCAGCTTAAATTAAATAATATCAAGACATATTTAACAAATTAAAATAAAGACATAAATAAAATATAATTAATAATAAATTCGCTAGCTCAATGATAGTCAAAATTCTTGATGAGTGAATTGAGCTAGAAAATTCAGTTATGAGCTGTAGTAAAATAATTAAAATATAACTATCACTCAAATTATTCAAATAATAAAATTAACGAAATGGAAAGAAGCTAAATTGAGCTCAAGTGAGCTGATTGAAGTCGAATTGAGCTAAGGGAGTGGAATTGAGTGAAATTAGCTTGCACTAAGGTGCATGGTTTCTTCAAGGAGTTGGATCGAGCTTCCCATCTTCAACGAGCTGATTCTCCTTCCAAAACTTGAACAATAAAGTGAAATAGCTTCATGAATTTGCTTGGACCTAACTCGAGTCATTGGTCCCTTTGGGAGCTCGAGGAAACAAGATTCAAGCTTGATGGTGCTTGGGACGTGGTCACATCATCCCCCCTTCTTCAAAACGACTTGTCCTCAAGTCGAGCTGTTTGTTCTCTAGAAAATAATCCGTCTTATGCAACTCTCCTTGAATGAATGGAACAATTAGTCGTTCATAAGCCTTTGCAAAAAAACTCACAATATTCGGCATTAGAGATGGCAAATGAATCAATGAAAATAGACAACCATTAATCATCAAGAAATTATTAGAACAACTATGTGGATCATGCATGGTCATAACAAGACAAGTATGAGTCATGTAAAAAGGCAAATTTAAAACATCATTCTTACAATCATATGGACAAAACTCCTTCCATATCCATAACTCATCAAATGGTCGAGACAAAGACAAATATGTTTTTAAGCATTCGAACTTTTCAATTTGCTTCCACAAGTCATTGTTCAAGTAAATGGAATGCAGTAATGGAACAAGGAATTTAAATCTTCATCACAAACACACAAATGAAAAGTTTCATATGATTCATGATTTCGCATGTTTGGCACTCGCAATTGCCGCTTGGTTATGTTCTCAACAATGAATTCATCACATTTTCCAAAGATAAAATCGTCTTATCATTACTCAAAATGGATTTATCATCGTCAAGCAAAATCAAATAATTAACCACAACAGATTCAAGCGATTTTCAAAGAATTAAGGTGTCTTCAAAATTTTAGTTACATTCGACTTAAGAAAAGATGGTCGATAACATCGAATTCATACCGATTCACCTTTAGGAGTGGAAAATTGAGAATCAATTTTACCTTTTTCAATCAAAGTGAACCTTTCCTCCTTGAGAAGGTATTGAAGTCAAGCTCATTACACAATCCTTGAGAAACTCGAAACGAAGGGTAAACACAAAGGCAACTTGCACTTTTCAAGTGTTGGGTTCATAATGTTGAAAGAGGGTAATGTCTCCATAGACGTTGAAGTCAAAGGAACAGTGAAACACTATTCACATATTGAACATATGTAACGATTCCGAGTTCAAAACATGAGTTGATCTTACCTTTTCGAAATGAAAATGAATTTCATGTACACCACATAAAATGAACAAAGAACAATTTTAAATTATAAATGAGTCTTTAAATTTCAGAGGCCAAGCATCAAGCGTATATAAATTTGTCGCATAAAATTTAGGATGCATGAGTTCCGCACATATCAACCTAAAATAATAAATTCCAGGTTTGAACACACGAGTTTGATTACTTACGCCAAAGTGTTTTAGTAAATCAAACATGTCAAACCAAAAGGGTTTTCGTGTCCATAGAAACAAACATTCAAATCTCTTTATATTCATCAAATCAAACTTGCACAAATTCATGGATTTGTCACATGACAATAATGGATGCACAAAATTATCATATTTGAAAAATTGAATCACTTTTCGAGAAAACCCGACATCATGCAAAACCAAATCTTTAGTTTGTCGTTCGTACCGAATAACATCAACCACATTCAAAGAATAGCAATTAATCGAATGAAAATAAGAGAATGTTTTAAAACAAAGTCATTTTCAACAACTTTCAAACTTGATGGCCATGACTCGGTTTTAAAATTCCTTACCTCGCTTACCTTCAAGCTCGTGTGGCTTGATTTCAACTTCATCCTTACCTTTTTCGGTCATGCAAAACGTCGCTCGTTAGGAAGATATTGAAGTTGATATTCGTCACGAGATTTGTCGAACTCGAAAAGAAGGAACAGGACAAAACAAACATCACGAGGATTAGTTAAAATTTCGTTCTCCTTTTCTTGTTCTCGCTCACTATCTTCATTTTCTCTCGCTTCTTCTTCAACATCTTTTCTTTTCAATTTTTTCTCAATCTCAATTTCTTTTCAATTTTCTTTTCTTCATTTTCTTTTCTCTCACTATTTTGATTTCTTTTTCTTTTTTACTACAATGTGCGGATGACACGAAAGAATCAAAGAGATAATCATTTGGCTCAAAGAAAGAGAAAATATTTTCATAAGCTTCTCGTCCCTTTCTTCGAGAACAATCCTTTAGGAAGGACTTCTTTGAAGCATACGAGGAATAGTTCGTCCTTTCTCGCTCATCTCGAGTGATTTTTGACTCGAAGTTTTCTTCTCGCGGTCTCGAAAGCCTTGTTGAATAGGAGTCTTGATATGTGTCTCTTCTCGAATAATGTCGTCGTGATGAACTTAACTCTATTTCTCGACTCGGTGGAGTTTGCTTCCGTCGGGCTTTTTCCTCCACTCGGTCCAAATGTCTTTTTAATAGGCTTAGTTTTTCCTCCAATATTCGGCCCATCTCATTCACCAAGTATTGAAATTCATCGGTAGAGAATTCTTCTTGAGACATGATTCAAGAAAATGTTAGAAAATCGAGAGATAGAATAAATAGTAAATGAACGTCACCAATTCAAAATCCTCACCAATCTCTCACAAAGAAATAATGATTTTCACTCGCACTCGTGTTTAGACTCAATTTTTGGCTTTTTCTTTTGATGTATTTCACTCTTGCCTTTTGCCACTCGACCTCTTCTCTCAATTTCGTAATTGGCCTCGATAGACCTAATTTGTCGCTTGAGGGTGGGTTTCAAAATAGGTTACAAAGGAATGATGTGGGTGTAGGGTAATCAAGGCTAAGTGTGGCGTTGGGAGGTAGGACAAGAAAGATAGAAAATTTCTTGAGATCGGTACTTGCAAGCATAAAATTTCGATACCTTCTTTTTTCTCTTTAAAGTCGAACTCTTCTTCCTTTTTTTCTAACTTTTCAATTACAATAAGTTGAATACAAATGTAAACAAATACAAACTCTTTTTTTATGCACTAATTTTTTTTGCACGAATTTTTTCAATTAACGAACCTAATTTGAATTCTTCGATCTTTGGTACTCCTCGCTTTCAAGCTCGATACCAAATGATGTGATCCGCTCGGTTGATGGAGTCGAGTTCACTTAAGTTGCCCGATCGTCGATTTAGAAGTATTGGTTGATGTCGAGCGGAGATAACTTTATGGAGTTGTTTTAAGCGGAAGTAATTAAAAGGGTTCAAAAATGGCTTGGTTTGGAGAATGGATAGGTTCGGTTTAACAAAGAAAATAAAGTTTAAGTAGATAGATAAAATGGAATGGAAATTGAACTCAAACGAAGAACGATTCAATACTATGTAAAGTATTGCCCGGACTTATATTGCTTAAGGTGGGTTTAATGGAAGTCAAGATGGACCTTGACCCGTTACCTATAGAGAGGTAGGAACCAAAGGTATGAAAAGGTGGATGAACGCCACACCAGGATGGTGATAAGTTCAAGAAGTCGGTTGACGCCACTAGCGAGCTAGATAAGTCGACGAGACTCAAACGAAATCGGATTGGAGATAACCTCACAATAAGTTTAATAATCGAAATGTCTAACCTTTTACAAAGAGAAATGAATTATTTATAGAGTTCAGATGATAGCCGAATAGTCATACTAAACAAGCTTAAAGACTAAGTAATTCGGCTTTAAATGTGTAAAACTAAACTAGAAATGTATCCATTAAAAGTGATGTCCAAATTCGGCTGTATGGATGTTCAATGGCCAACTTCATGAGTAAGGAAATGTACTTGAGGGCTGATGAATGCATGGGATGTCAATAGCTTTGTCTAGATTCGGCCAAGGTGTGAATGGACACTTCAAAAGATGTCTTTTGGCCGAATAGGTGCATAGGAAATTCAATGGTCAGCAACCGATGCATGTAGGTGGATATTCATGCACTCTTCCATTCATTGTATTGAATCATTCATGCATCATCTTTAAGGCAACCATTCGTTGTAGGTAGTCATGCATGTACCCGAACATACATTGAACCAGAAATGTTCATGAATCCTCATTAATTGTGTTCCCACATGTGGATGTACCTACAAAAGATATAAACAAATTAGATTCAAGGTACATTCAGCTTAAATTAAATAATATCAAGACATATTTAACAAATTAAAATAAAGACATAAATAAAATATAATTAATAATAAATTCGGCTAGCTCAATGATAGTCAAAATTCTTGATGAGCTGAATTGAGCTAGAAAATTCGGTTATGAGCTGTAGTAAAAATAATTAAAATATAACTATCACTCAAATTATTCAAATAATAAAATTAACGAGCTGGAAAGAAGCTAAATTGAGCTCAAGTGAGCTGATTGAAGTCGAATTGAGCTAAGGGAGCTGGAATTGAGCTGAAATTAGCTTGCACTAAGGTGCATGGTTTCTTCAAGGAGTTGGATCGAGCTTCCCCATCTTCAACGAGCTGATTCTCCTTCCAAAACTTGAACAATAAAGCTGAAATAGCTTCATGAATTTGCTTGGACCTAACTCGAGTCATTGGTCCCTTTGGGAGCTCGAGGGAAACAAGATTCAAGCTTGGTGGTGCTTGGGACGTGGTCACATCAGCGAGTAACAATTAACCAAATCAAAATAAGGAGATCTTTTAAAAACTAAGTTATCGAAAATTTTATCAACAACTTTCAAACCTGATTGCCATGATTCATTGACTAAAAACTCCTTACCTTGCTTACCTTTAAGCGCTTGAACCTTACCTTTTTCGATCAAATGGAATCGTCTCTCATCAGGAAGGTAATGAAGTTGAAACTTGTCATTTGAATCTCTAGAAACCTCGGAAAGAAGAAACAATACGAGGACAACTTGCAGATTGGTTAGTAAAAACATTCCTCGCTTTTTCTTGTTGACTTTCATCTTTTCCACTCGTTTCTTTTTCAACTTCTCTTTCTTTTTCCACAATCTCTTTGTTTGTTGAAAACTCACTTTCACTCATCAATTCTCTTTCATTTTCAACAACACTTGTTTCTCGACTCTTTCTTTTCTTTCTCCAATCTTTTCTCTTTTCAATTTTCGCTTTTTTTCGGTTTCTTTTCTTTTGTCTCTTTTTCTTCTCTCAACTTTATTACAAAATGGAGATAATACGTAAGAATCGAACAATAGACTTTTCGTTTTGAAAGAAGTGGAAGAATCTTCATAAGAGTCACAATCAACTCTTCGTGAATAAACCTCCATGGATGAGTTCTTATATGAAACACATTCACTTCTTCGTAAGGATTTTTCCGTAGATGAATACTTTGATGCATACGAAGAATGACTTGTGCTTTCTCGTTCATTACCTTGATAGGCTTCAAACTCGTAGCTGGATTTATTTCGGCCTAAATTCCTTGAAGAATAGGAATCTGGATAAGGGTCTCTTTTCACATATTCGTCGAATGTTCGTCTCCTTGATGATCTCATTTCTGTCCTTTCATTTGGATAAATTTGTTCTGCTGGGTTCTTGCTCGATGACTCTGCTCTTCGACACGATCCAATTGTTTCTTGATGGGTCTAAGTTTTCGATCAAATAGATGCTCCATTTCATGCGTAAAGGCTTGGAGTGTAAAATCTGGCACACTTCCTCTAACAATTCTTACAGGACGGAATCCAACTCCCTTGTCTTAATTTTTTTCCAGACTTCGTGACATTTTTTTAAGAACTCACAACAAAGAATCTCACTATCCACTCACAAAGAAATCTCACACACTTGGCTTTTTTTTTCTCTCGAATAAACTCACCACTCTCTTGCCTCTTTCCACTCACTCCTCCTCTCTAAGTTCTTAGGAATTATTTAAACTTAAAAAGCAATTGTTGTGGGTCGGCTTACAAACTTGATGTTTGGGCTTGGTAAGATTATTGTAGGACAAAAGAAGGTAGGCTTGAAACAAAGAAATGAAAAGGTTGGGTGTGGCGAAATAGTAGAAGGTAATAATGACTAAAATTTGGGCAGCAAACAAAAACTAAATTTCAGAACTAGCTCTTTTTTTTTCAATTTATTTTTCAAATTTTTTTTTCAATTTTTTTTTTCACAACTTGATATCCAATCTTTTAAGTTTGAATGGAAACTAGTTTTTTTTTCGAATTTTTTTTCGAATTTTTTTTGAATTTTTTTTCTAGTTTTTTTCGAGAAACTACTATACCGTAATGCCGACAATGTCGATTCTTACTCCAAATTCGATCCTAAACTTATCGGGTCTTGATTTTCTCATTTAACCCAAATAATCGGATATCCTTCTCAAAATGCATAGGTTTTAAAAGTCAAGAGATAAACTTAATTTTGAGGATTTAAAATGTTGCACTCTAACTTACGAGGTGACGATTTATTTCTTCAAATAAATGAATCTCATCATCCAAATCATCTTATTCAAGCTTTCTTTTCAAAGGATCGTATTTTAAAATCTTTTCAAAGTTTCTACATTAAGACATTAAACAATCGATTCAAGACCAATTCTAGGCGTTACGAGGTGCTAACCCTTCCTCTACGTAATCGACTCCGGACCTATTTTCTCAAGTCTCGCAGACCTAAAATTTTGATGCGATCCTGTCGATCATGTTACAACACAACTCGATGCTACCGAGATTGGTCTAAACTCGAGGGCCCAAGTGCAAAATGAAGTTTTTAATTTTAGTTTGTCAATTTGGTCTGCTGGAAAAAAGGACTTTGATTCATTAATTTTAGTTATTTTAGTTTGTGTTTTTAATTATGTCATAGTTTGCACATCATTAATATGTGTTCGCATTTAATAAAGTCATGCATTATGTAACTTTCATGTTAGTTAAGTTTGCATCATTAAATTAAGTCAAGTTAGTTTAATTATGTAACTTTCATGTTAGTTAAATTTGCATTTCAAAACCATGCATTTTAGCATCTTAGTTTAATAAATGAGTTGTGGAGATTTATTCAACTCATCTTAGTTTTAATTAATAAGTGTTTTGTTGAACTTTATTTAATAAGTGTTGTTCTTAATTGATCTAGTTCCTAGGATTATTTATTGATGCATAAATTAAGTTTTTAAATTATGCTTCTTTAATTAAACTAGTTGTGGAATAATTATTACATATATGTTTTAGTTCATTTATTTAAGTAAGTTTAATGTTTGTTATGATAAATAAGTATTTTCATTTGTTTAATAAACTCATTTTAATGTGTTTATTGCAGGTGACTTTTAGCTTATAGTGGTTACAATTCAAGGTCATACACATTTAATTAAGTGGTCGTTCAAGTTCTTTTGAGTTACAATTAAAGGGCTGTCATAAAGGGAGCTTAAAATCATTAAAGGAGTTTTTAAAGAGCATTTTATGCCCTTTAAAATTCAGCAGCAACTCTTCCACTTCCAGCCGCTTTTTGGAGCTTTCAAGAGAAATTAATCAAGCCTTTGAATGTCATTAAGGAGCAGGTTAAGAGATGGTGACTATTCAACTAGCCAAGGACAACTCAAGAGTCATTTTCTAAGCCATTAAAGACATTCAAATCAGCTGAATTAAAGTGATTTTATGGAAGGAGTTATTTGGTTCAAAGAATAAGAAAAGACATCAGTTTTTTATGGCACATTAAGTGGATGTTTTTGACCATTCGGTTACCTTGTTCTAGCATTATAAATAGATGTAATCAGCCATAGAGGGGAGGAACTTTTTGCTGAATATAGATGAAATATTTGAATTGTGAGCTATCCAATTCTCTTTGTTCTTCGAATTGATTTGACTTATCAAGCATAGCTTGTGGCGTCCATCTTTTCTTTGTTGTTGAACTTATCACCTTTGTTTGTATGCTCAATATACCTTTGGTTCCTATCATAGTTGATAGTGGGTGAAGGTTCCTTTCTGTTTCCTTTAACCGAAAAACACCTAAAGACCATTTTGAGATTCGGGTCAACAATTCGTTATTGTTGGTTCATTTTCGGTCTTAGCCAATTAATTTGTTATTGTTTCCTCTTTATTTTGTTTATTACCTTTGTTTGAAGCCATTATCTCTATTTTGTTTCATTTTAAAACCAAACGAATCCATCCTTACTCAATTCACGATTGGGCAACACATACGACTCAAAACATCACGAGACGAGTTCAGATCAAATTTATTTTCAATGGTGAACCGATCACACCTTAATAAAAGATCGATGGTGACTCCATTTCCATTTTCAAAATCGATACCCATTTTTCAAATTTCGGAAAAATGGTTTCACAATTCTGCTTATAATTTAAAATTCTTCTTTGATCATTTTATGTGGCTATACATGAAATTCATTTTTCATTTCAAAAGGTAAGATCAACTATGTTTTTGAACTGGTATCGTTACATATGTTCAAGATGTGAATAGTGTTTCACTGTTCCTTTGAGTCCAACGTCCATGGTGACATTATCCTCTTTCAACATTATGAACCCAACACTTCGAAAACTACAAGTTGTCTTTGTGTTTACCCTTCGCTTCGTGTTTCTCAAGGATTGTGTAATGAGCTTCGACTTCAATACTTCTCAAGGAGAAAAGGTTCACTTTGATTGAAAAAGGTAAAATCGATTCTCAATTTTCCACTCCTAAAGGTGAATCAGGTATGATTTCTGAAGTTATTCGACCATCTTTCCTTTATTCGAATGATGATGAAATTTTTGTTGACACTTTAAATGCTGAAAATTGCTTGAATCCTATTGTGGTTAATTGTTCGATTTTGCTTGATGAGGATATATTTGTTTTGGTTGATGATAAGAAGATTTTTGTTTTTGGAAATTGTGATGAATTCATTGGTGAGAGTATAACCAAACGAAATTTGCGAGCTTCAAATATGCAGAATCAAGAATCATATGAATCTTTTCATTTGCATGTTTGTGATGAAGACTTAAATTTCGTGACTCATTGCTCGCATTCCATTTACCTGAACAATGACTTGTGGAAGCAAATTGAAATGTTCGAATGCTTAAAAACACATTTGTCTTTGTTTCGATCATTTGATGAGATATTGACATGTAAGAAGTTTTGTTCATTTGATTGTAAGAATGATGTTTTAAATCTGCCCTCTTACATGACTCATACTTGTCTTGATACGACTATGTATGATCTTCTTGTTTGTTTTGATAACTTCTTGATTATTAATGGTTTTCCATCTCCATTGATTCATTTGCCATCTCTATTGCCGAATATTGTGAGTTCTTTTGCAAAGGTCTATGAAAGATTATCCGCCGCATTCGTCCAAGGAAAGTCACATACGGAGAAATATTTTCTAGTGAACAAACAGCTCGACTTGAGGAAAAGTCATTTTGAAGAAGGGGATGATGTGACCACGTCCCAAGCTCCATCAAGTCCTCGCTTTGATTCCTCGAGCTCTAAAAGGGACCAATGACCCGAGCTAGGTCCAAGTGATTTCAAGAAGCTATTTCACTTTATTTCTTAAACTTTGGAAGGAGAAGCAGCTCATTAATGATGGTGAAGCTCGAGTCACTCATTGAAAACCATGCACTAAGACTTTAGCCTGCTTCAACTCCCTATCTCGTTTTAGCTCCAACTAGCTTATTTGAGCTCAATTCAGCTCATTCGAGCTCAATTTAGCTTACTTTCAGCTTGTTTCTTTTATCATTTAAATAAATTAAGTATTGGCTTTAATTTATTCAAATTCATACAGCTCATGACTGAATTTCCTAGCTCAAATTAGTTCATTAATTATTTCATATCTTTTTGAGCTAGCCGAATTTACTTATTAGCTAGGCTTTTATTTAAGTGTTTTTAATTTGTCCTAGCATATTATTTAATTTGTCTACATGCTATTTTTTCCAAGATCAACTGAATCTATAACCATTTAAATTGTTTAAATTCCTTGCAGGTTCAGCCGAATGTGAAAGGGAGCAATTAAGGTTGATTCATACACGGTTCGGTTCAATGGATGGCATTTAAAGGAGCACATGTATTTGGGATGTTCATGCAAGAGGGAGCTGCTGAATGTTCATGTATTTGAAGATTCATGGATCGTATTTATGGAGGAAAATACATTGGGACGTTTCAAGCCTGATTCATGCATTTTCAAGATGACCATTCAAGTATTTTAGGCACATTAAGGCCTCATTCGGCCAAGGGAGATGTATGAGCATTAAAGGGCTGCACATTCATAGAATTTATGGCTATTCTTCAAGGCTAAGAATGCATGAATGCATCAAGTGAAGCAACATGATGGTTCAACCAATTCATACACCATCTTCAAGCATGAACCGAATTTTAATACTTTAGTGTGAACATTTTATTATTGTGTGAACACATAGATGCCGAAATTAAGTAGTCATCTTTGAGTCTATAAATAGTTTATTTCTCTTTGTAACAAGGTTAGACATTTTTATTATTAAAACTTGATTATGAGGTTTCCTCCTTTCTTATTTCGTTTGAGTCTCGCTCGACTTATCTAGCTAGCTAGTGGCGCCAACTCCGACTCTTTGAACTCATCACCATTCGGTGTGGCGTTCATCCACCTTTTTATACCTTTGGTTCTTACCTCTCTATAGGTAACGGGTCAAGGTCCATCTTCGATAAACCATTTAACCCACCTTGAGCAATATAAGTCACGGGGCCATACTCTATATAGTATTGAATCGATCTTGACGCTTGAGTTCATATTTCCATTCCATTTTAATCTATCAACCTACAACCTATTTTCTTTGTTAAAACCGAACCTATCCATTCCCAAAAGCTATCTTTTGAAACCAATTTATCTAGTTTCGCTTATACATCTCCATAACTCTATCTTCATACAACATCGAACAAAAACTTGTCGTCGACGATCGGGCAAACAAGTTAATCAACTCAATCTTCCAAGTTGGATCATGTCACGTATCTTCAAGAACTTGGGCTTGTAATTCGCTCTCTCCCGAAATTGGCTTGTTAATGCTCGAATCGAGATCCAATGAGCTTTAGCGCAAGATTCGTTTCTTGGGCCAAGATTTCTAAGATTTGAAATCTTGATTTTCTTGATTCTTGAAATCGCTCAAACAAAAAATTGGACCAAGATTCGGTTTCTTGATTTTCTTGAAAACAAGAAAGTGAATCTTGATTTTCTTTTTCCTTTGTGCATGCATCTAAGGCCTTGCTAATGAAGTCTTGAATGGTTCCATTTAGTTTCATACGCATTTGCCTGGCCTTTGACCTCGTTATTGGGCCTTGTGGTAATTTGAGCCCATCACGTTCTTGAGCTTGAGTTGGGCCTTTGTGACTCGTATCATTCCCCCTTCCTCAAAAAGATTCGTCCTCGAATCTGAAAAATCAACGACTTGACTAATTTTAGTCATCTTATTTTTTCCTTTTTTTTCTTTTTTTGGAATACCTGCAAAACAAACACTCAACACTCAAAACTAACAAACCTCACCGTTAATCACTCAAAAGGAAAATCAAATTCTCAAAGAGGTAGAATTGTCTTGTGAGTCTTTAGTAGAGTCTATATCAATCAATTAGAAAGTGTATGAATCGTAACTACCAAATAATCCTAATTGCACTATGAATCCAAAAAGTGATGAGACACCAATTGATTTGTGTTGCACCGAGGAAGAATTGTGCACACTTTTAAATCCTACTAACACAAGAAACAAGAAGGTGTTAGATAGTGTAAAGGAAGAATAAAAGCAAAACAAATGAAATCCTACAGCTAAGAATCAATAAAATTGTGATACCCAAAAACCCGAAAAAGCGTGGAGTAACTTGACAACTTCGTTCGAGGTGTTCCCGATCTCTAAAAATCACAAAATTTAAACTATAATGTCCTTAAATATTGTATATTTGATCTGGAAAGTTTCAGCACTAAACTCAACCCGCTGAATACTTTTTAATTTTTTGATTTCGTCTTTTCTATTTTTTGACTTTTTCTACTGATTTTTTATGGAAATGTTTTTTAATATTCCATCACAGTACCAAAAATATGCATATAAAATTTCAGACCAATCGGACAACGTTTACCCACTCAAATGAATTTTTTTCCAAAAATTTTTCTGGGTAAAAACTGCTGTTTGTTGGAAATCAATTTAGAAATCAACCAAGAACACCCAAAACACCCAAAATCTGATACCAAATGATAGAGGGTTGCACGCGGACCAAGATCGAGTTGTCAAATCATGGGAAAATCTTACAAAAACGATAGAGCAGTTGGATCTGAAATGAAAATAGAAAATCAATCTTAGCAAGAATGGATCTATAAAGAAACGCCACAAAACAAGAAGCAATCGACAATAATCAAAACACTTATTAATAGGGTTGTTTGGATGCAACGAAAATAAAATTTAACTTCAATAAAAGAATCCCCAAGCCGAATCGACAAGGAGAACACAAACAGCAAATTAAACTCAAAAACCCAAGAAACCGAATTGGATTAGAAGTAGAATACTTGTACAGCAAGAAAGGAGGAAAATTATGAATTAAAGGACGTTCTTGATGCCAAAGAATGTTGCAAAACAAATCCTTCAAGCTTGGAATGGCTAGAAATGCAACAAGAACAATTAAATTAAGTTAATCCACAAATCGACAAACACAAAAACACTTAAAGAAGGACAAACAACAAGAAAGATGAATAAAGTCCTAAGAAGCCTTGAAATCAAGAAAGATTTCACAACTCCTTCAAACGGCTCTAATCTTCCCTCCAATGTAAAAACACGGCAAGAAGAAGGTTGAAGACGGCTCCCACAATCAAAAAGATTGTTAAAACTACTTTTAAAGAAAACTCAAGAGAGAATTCTTGAGAAACTCAAAGAGAGTTTTCACTCCACAAAAAAATCTGAATTCAATGTCCTTCCTAAGGGTGGCCAGCCAAGCCATATATATAGGCCTCCTAACTACTTTCCTAGCCCTACTAGGAAAACTAAAAAAAACTGTAATTGTTGCCTTTTAAGGGAATTTTGTCCAAAGCCTTTAAATGGGCCTCTTGGACTGAATTCTTACATAGAAATTTATTCATAAAGTCTAAAAATTAAAACTAAGTATTTAAAGAATTAAAATTTTACAAATTGGGCCACTTTGACAATTTGGCCTGATTTTCAACTAAGTCTAATTTAAACTTCTTGGTTGGGCTTGGATCATCTTATTGGGCCGTATCTTCAAGAACTTGGGCTTGTAATCCATTCTCTCCCAAAATTGGCTTGTTAATGCTCAGAATTAAGATCCAATGAGCTTTAGCAAAGAAGATTCAGCTTGGGCCAAGATTTCCAAGATTTGAAATCTTGATTTTCTTGATTCTTGAAATCGCTCAAAATAACAAAATTGGACCAAGATTCGGTTTCTTGATTTTCTTGAAAACAAGAAAGTGAATCTTGATTTTCTTTTTCCTTTGTGCATGCATGTAAGGCCTTGCTAATGAAGTCTTGAACGGTTCCATTTAGTTTCGATAGGGCTTGCGCGACCAAGATCGAGTTGTCAAGTCATGGAAACTCCTACGAAAATTCTAAACGCTTGGATCTGAAACGAAACAGAAAATTAAGCTTAGAATCAATTAGATCTGGAACTAAAATACCTAAAACAATAAAAGATCAGCCAAGAATTAAAACACTTATAGATAGCCAATCTTGGAAACCAAGAACGCGGAATTAAGCCCCAAGAAGAACTTTCGAGCAGCCGAATCTACCAAGCAACACAAAATAGTAGAAAAACTAAAAATCAGATCGTGAAATCAATTGGAATTAGATCTAGGATTTGACGGCAAGAAAAGAGGATTTTGTGAATCAAAATGTTTCTTGTTCCCCAAGGATGATGCCGAATCAGATCTTGAAGTTTGGAATGGCTGAAACGCAACAAGAACAATTAATCACAAATTAATCAACAAATCAGACAAGCAGAAATTAATAAAGAAGAACGAACAGCAAGAAAATAAAGAAAGTCCTAAGCATCCTTGAAATCGAGAAAGATTTCACAACTTCCTTCAAACGGCTCTAATCTCCCCTCCAATGAAGAAAAGTGGCAAGAAGAAGGCTGAAGATGGCTCCCACAATCAAAAAGATTGTTAAAACTACTTTTAAAGAAAACTCAAGAGAAAATTATTGGAGAAAACTCAAAGAGAATTTTCACTCAACAAAAATCTGATTTAATGTGTAATTCAATGTGTTTAAGGGTAGCTGGCCAAGCCATATATATAGGCCTCCTAACTACTTTCCTAGCCCTACTAGAAAAACTTAAAAAAACCCTAATTTTGACTTTCAAAGGGGAATTTCGACCAAGGTCTTTAAATGGGCCTCTTGGACTGAATTTTTACATAGAAATTTATTCATAAAGTCTAAAAATTAAAATTAAGTATTTAAAGAATTAAATTGGGCCACTTTGACAATTTGGCCTGATTTTCAGCTAAGTCTAATTTAAACTTCTGGATTGGGCTTGGAACATCTTATTGGGCCTTGTCTTCAAGAACTTGAGCTTGTAATCCGTTCTCTCCTGAAATTGGCTTGTTAATGCTTGTAACTAATATCCAATGCACCTTAGTTGCAAGATTCGGTTTCTTGGACCAAGATTTCCAAGATTTGAAATCTTGATTTTCTTGATTCTTGAAATTGCTCAAAACAGCAAAATTGGACCAAGATTCGGTTTCTTGATTTTCTTGAAAACAAGAAAGTGAATCTTGATTTTCTTTTTCCTTCGTGACTCGTATCAGTTTCATACACATTTGCCGGCCTTTGACCTCAGATTGGGCCTTGTGGTAATTTGAGCCCATCACGTTCTTAAGCTTGAGTTGGGCCTTTGTGACTCAGATCACCACGACTTCAATATAGTGTTGAAGTTCCACAACGTTGGTGATATCTCGGTTGAGACCAGCAAGGAAACGCGTGATGTGATCCATTTCGGTTGATTGATTCGATTCACGTGATTGCCCGATCGTTAACGAGGAGTAGTTGGAGTTGTCAAAATTGGGTGATTTAGGCTAAGGTTTGTGGAAGCTTTGAAAGGGGTTTAGATGAGTGGTTTGGTGTTGGTAGGTTAGGTTTAGAATAGAAACAAGGTATAATAGAAAATGTAATTGATGGAGATGGAAATTAGAACTTAAACGTCAAGATAGTTTCAATACTATAATGAGTATCGCCCCAAATCTTATATGGTTTAAGGTGAAAAGATGGAAACAGAATATGGACCTTGACCGTTACTTAACAAAGTAAGAACCAAAGGTATATTGAAATGGATGAACGCCATGATGTGACCATGCCCCATGGCTCTCTAAGTCCTAGTTTCGATCCCAATAAGCTCCCAAAAGGACCCATGATTCGAGTGTGGTCCAAGCGATTCCAAGAAGTGTTTCAAAGATTATTTCTTAGAATTTTGAAGGAGGATCAGTTTGTTAATGAAGGGAAAGCTCGGCTAATCCATTGGGGAATCCATGCATCTTAGTGCAAGCTGATTTTAGCTCCAATCAGCTCATTTGAGCTCAATTCAGCTCATTCGAGCTCAATTTAGCTCGTTAATTTTATTGTTTAAATAAATCGAGTATTATTTATATTTTAATCAATTTTCTACAGCTCATGATCGAATTATTTAGCTCAATTCAGTTCATTAAGTTGTTTCACATCTTTTGAGCTAGCCGAATTTATTATTAGCTATGTTTTATTTATGTGTTTTTAAATTGCTTATTTAATATGTTTTGATGTTAGTTAGTCTAAGATCAACTGAATATAGTTTGAATTTAATTTGTTCATTGTCTTTGTAGGTACCGCCGAATGTGGGAACACAATTAATGCCGATTCATGAACATGTTGATTCGACGTATGTGTGGATGCATGAATGACTATCTACAATGAATAAGTGATTTTAAAGATGATACATGAATGGTTCATTACACTGAATGGGAGAGTGTATGAATGTCCACCTACATGCATCGGTTGCTGTCCATTGAACTCCATGATACGGCCACGCCTCAAGTCCTACCTAGCTCGAACAAGGAGCCGTTGGAGTTGCCCCAAGGTCCCATCACCCGATCACGAGCTAAACAATTCAAGGAGGCTGTTTCGGCTTTAGTTGACAAAGTTTGGGGCGAGATCTTGGTTGGTCACATCGAGGAAGCTTGGACCAACTCGAAAAGCAATCCGTGCACTTTAATACGAGCTGAATTAACTTCCATTTCAGCTCAATGAGCTCAAATTAGCTCAACTTCAGCTCAAACATTTTCAATTCAGTTCAATATCAACTAGACATTAATTTAATAGCTGAATATTTATTTAAGTCGATTTAATTAGTTTATTACAGCTTATTAATATGTTTGTTGCATGTTTTAATATGTCAAGTTTTATTACATGATTTAAAGTTGCTTTAAAGTCGCCAATTTAATGAGCTGATTTTAGTGTCATTGTTGACCGAATTAATGTGTCTAGTTTTTATTCTTAATTTAGTTCAGCTAAATACCACATTAATCTTAGTTCTTCCTATTTATGTAGGTTGGCCGAATGTGGGGGTTCATTTAGCAAGGTGAGCCGAATGTGGAGATTCATTTAGCTTGGTGCATGCACAATAGATTCAATGAACCTGGAGATACATGCATCAAATTGGTGAGCTGAATTTGGCATTCCTAGGTGACTATTCGGTCAAGAGAGCTAATGTTTCCAACTCCAAAGCTGTCAATTAATCCTTTCACATTTGCTGGATGCATCTTGGCTTTTCGGTTCTATGTGTTCACACTCCATGACTCTTCAAAGTTGAGCTTTCACACTTGAATTGGCTGCCAAATTTGTGAGGCATTTTCTCTCAAATTTCGTTCGAGACCCGTAAGAGTTATCTAGCTTCTAGTGGCGTCTTTCCGAGTCTTTCTTTCGAACTTATCACTCCCTAAACCCGAGTGTGGCGTTCACCTTTGATACCTTTGGTTCATACTTTCCTAAGTATCGGGTCAAGGTCCTTATCAACTATTCCCAACTCATTTAGGTCCTATAAGTTTCGGGTCGACACTTTTCTTTAGTGTTGGTTCACTCTTGACCTTTTTGAACCCTTACCATTTCGCACCAATTCCCAAATACCAAAACGTACCAAAACCAAATACCATTTCTTAATTAATCCTAAACCAAACTCGACCATTCTAGTCATACCATTTCGACTTAAACCAAATCCACATCCAACTTTGCACGGACTTACTTTACTTCTTTGAACTCAAATATATTTTATCTTCTTCTTGTCTAATATACTTCTTCATTTACGATCGGGAACTAAACGACTCGGGTTCAACTACTAAATCGAGATCGTATCATTTGGTATCAGAGCTGGTTAAAACGAGAAGAACGGACGTTCGAGAAGAGCCAGAGTAAGTAAATTTGTAAAAAAAAATTTTAAAAAATTGAAAAGAAAAAAATCAAAAAAATGTATACGGTCTAGGTGCGGATGAAAAGATCGTGAAAGATCTGTAAAAAAAAAAGAGTCTGGAGACGCTTCAACAAAATTTTTTCAAAATCACATTCTACACTCTTTTATATCCTCTTAGTGAAATTTCACGCTATTAAAAAAATTTCGATATAAAAAAAGTGTTTCGAGTTTGTAAGTTTGGCATTCTCTTCTATTCATCTTGATGTGCACGCCACACCAACAAAGCAAACCGATCCGGAGGTCTTACCATTAGGACCTATTACTCGATCTAGGGCAAAGAAATTCAGGAAGCCTTGTTCCTTACTTGTGCTACGATTCCAGATTTATTCGATCATGTTCATGCCTTAGAACATAGGCTTTATAACATGTTGCATGCTGATATGTGACGTATTTAGGTTCTACTATGTATTATGTGTGTATTTAAGTATGTTTTGGTATTGATTTGATGTTGTTTGTGTTTTAATGAATAAGTTTGCATTATGTTTACAGCTTGTTAATAAGTTTTCAATAAGTTTGCATTACTTTAATGCATGTTTGTTTACCATAAGGAAACGTAATAGACAGCAGCTTAAGATATCATTTCTAGCTTGGTTGAAGCTCAAATATGTGCATGCAGCTCATCTCAGCTCGAAATAGTTCGAAAGATTGTTTCTAGCTCATTTCACTCAATACATTTCTAGCTAGCTCAAACTCAGCTCCACTACTCAACTCCAAATGACGAGTCCGTATAAATGAAACATGTCCTATGTAATGGCAAGTGTCCTATGCATTTGTGGCAGCCCATGAGGCATCCAAACATGTGAGGAGCACATGACCGCTTGTGCACAAGAGTGTGTGTGCATGTGTAGCCGAATATACAAGGATAAGAACAAGGAGGTTGTCGTTTGAAATTTAAATGTATGGCTGTTATTAAATGACGCCAAAAGGAGTTATAACTCCTTATTTTAAACCCTTTGATTACAGCCACGAATTTCCATTCAACACCCTTTTTGTACTTATAAATACATATTAAAATGATGTATTCAGTAAGATGATTTATGAAAACAATTACGTTTGAGAATTTCTCTCAATTTCGGTTCTTCATTGAACTTTCCTTGGCATTTCAAACTTAGTTTGTTGTGTCAAATTTTCTTGATACTTCGGGTTCCTAGATCACTATCTAGAGGGTCCAAGTCCTTTTGACGTTGAATGATTCGATTCGGTTTGCTCAGAGATTGTGCAAGTTCTTTCGAGTTTAACGTTATTCTATTCCAACGATTACTTTGCCATTGTTGAACACTCAAGTTGCTGCCTTGGCCGCTCATGAAGCGTTCGACTTCACCGATTGAATTTCTTTTTGTTTTAAACGCCAACAACTTCATTTTCCTTCCATTTTCGTTCTTTTATTTTACCCATATTTTACCATGATTATTTCTTTAATTCCTTGTTTTTTTCTTGTTGCAGGAACGTGCTTACAACATTCCTAGATCCGTAACATACGAAGATAGTCTGTTTCGTTAGGCTACATCGTATCACATCTTCTAAGCCACACTTAGCCTAAAGCCTTTCTTGTTTCTTTTAGCCTACCCGTAACCTAACATCAAACCCTTGTAAAGCCATTTGAAGCCGACCCATTGAACTACGATAAGGTCACGACGAGTCACTTACGAAATCACAAGAGGAAATTGAGTGGAAAAAGGCGTGAGAGTTACATTAAAAGAAAAAGCCAAAAAAATTGAGTGAAACACGAGTGGAGTGTTATTCTTTCTTTTCGAGAGATTCGTGAGGTTTTGTTGTGAGGTTTTATTTTCATGTCTCAAAGTCCTGAACGAAATATGGCGGAAGGAGGTGGAAGGCAACCAATCCGAAACATTGCGCCTGGAGGAGGTGGAGGCCGATTTGGCTCAACAAGCCTTGTTACGAAAATCCAACACATGATCCAAGGTGAGTTAGAATCCATTAACGAACGATTGGATCGAGTTGAATTGGGGAATCAACGAGAGCGTACACCCCAAGGGCCGCAAAGAAGGCGAGACCAATTGGAAATCAATCAAGACGACCTATATGATCCGAATGAAGCCGAAAGTGATCAAGGATCAAACATAAGTGAAGGACGAAGAGGTCAAAGGAACCGAGGTAATCGGAATCAAAGACGCATGGATGATGACTTAAGGAACATTAAACTATCCATTCCATCCTTTCAAGGAAAATTTGATCCGGAAGCCTACTTGGAATGGGAGAAGAAGATCGAATTGGTTTTGATTGTCATAATTATTCCGAGATCGAAAGGTGAAGTTTGTCGCCATAGAATTCTCTCGATTACGCTATGATTTGGTGGGATCAACTCACTACAAGCCGAAGAAGGAATGGGGAAAGGCCAATATCAACTTGGGCTGAGATGAAGGCCGTGATGCGACACCGATTCATTCCCTCCTATTACCATCGGGAACTCTATCAAAAACTTCAAAATCTTACTCAAGGCTCAAAGAGTGTTGAGGATTATTTTAAAGAGATGGAGATTGCGATGATCCGAGCCGATGTCCAAGAAGATCGTGAAGCAACGATGGTGCGATTCCTTGCTGGTCTCAATCGAGACATCGCCAACGTTAGGAATTGCAACATTACATCGAGATTGTGGACATGGTACATATGGCCATTAAGGTAGAGAAGCAACTTAAACGAAAAGGTACCACCCGGTTATCC
>NW_026291344.1:0-19814 GCF_025698545.1 Gossypium raimondii | reverse complement strand
CCATCGTGCCATGTTTCATGGACCCAACATTCGCTTCTTGTATTTGTTTTGGGCCAACAAAGAAAATCTTCGCTAAAAACACTAAGTCACTAAGTGGAATAAAGCGCACAAAAAAATCGCCCCTGCTTTCAGACATGTGGGGAGTTCCCCACCGTCAAGCACCTTGGTGCCTTGACAAAGGGAGCCACGAGCACCATCGACAACCACGCCCTCAAGGTGCGGAAGCCTGCCAAAAAAAGTGTCCCTGCTTTGACATATGGAAACTAAAAAACGTGTCCCTATTTCGCATACATGTATGTCGCCTGCAGCGATTGACCAAGTTTTTTAGCTCTTTAGGGGGAAGAGACATTGAGCGAGCAGGGTTATCCAGGCAATGCTCACGCCCATCGCATGCCCGGCTGCCGGTGTCCCCCACCACCGCTTAGGTTCCCATGGTGTTCGACGATCCATCCCACGAGGTATCCCTAATATACGGTCATCATGGGTGAGTCTGTGTGCCGTCCCTCCCCAATACCAAAGGTAGAATTCAAATATCATTATATGTTCTGCACCAACAATGAATGAGTTGTCCCGTCCCTCCCCAATCCAAGGGTAGAATTCGATAGCCAACAATGGATGAATCCTCCCGGCCCCTCCCTCGCAACAAGAGCCTCCAAAGACCTTGGTGGCTCTGATGTGGGAGCCTCTGCACACCATCCAGAACCTTGATGCTTGGATGTGCGGAGCCTCGAGCACCATCGGCACCTTGGTGCATGGATGTGCGGGAGCATCGGACACCATCGGCAAATTATGCCCTTGGTTGTGGGAAGCCTCGAGACCATCGGCACTCCTGCTATGATGTACGGAGCCTCTGACACCGCTTGCAACCTAGGCCCTTGGTCGCAGGGAGCCTCGAGCACCATCTGCACCTTGGTGCTTGGATGTGCGGGAGCCTCGAGCACCATCGGCACCTTGGTGCATGGATGAGCGGAGCCTTGAGCACCAAAGCTAAAGTTGGGCCCCTGGTGTGGAGCTGCTGCAAAAAAGTGTCCCCATTTCGCATACATGAATGTCACCGGTAGCGCATTGACCAAGTTTTTTAGCTCTTTAGGGGAGGTGATATTGAGCGAGCAGGGTTGTCCAGGCACGCCCACGCCCACCGTGATGCCCGGACGTCGGCAGTTTCCCCACCGCCGTTAGGGTTCCCATGCAGTTCGGCGATCCGTCCCATGGCAGTTCGGCGATCCGTCCCCTGGTGTTCGCGAACTGCTCCGTAGCATAGGCCCTTGGTCGTAAGGGAGCCTCGGCACCATCGGCACCTTGGTGCTAGGATGTGCAGGAGCCCCGGACACCATCGGCAAACTAAGCCCTTGGCCATGAAGGAGCTCTCGGCGCCATCGGCACCTCTGCTTCGATGTGGGAGCCTCGGCACCATCGGCAACCTAGGCCCTTGGTCGTAAGGGAGCCTCGGCACCATCAAGACCTCTGCTATGGATGTGCGGAGCCCTGACACCGCTTAAGCAACCTAGGCCCTTGGTCGCAAGGGAGCCTCGAGCACCATCGGCACCTTGGTGCTTGATGTGCGGAACCCCGCACCATCGGCAACCTAGGCCCTTGGTCGTGCGCGAGAGGCTCGGCACCATCGGCAAACTAAGCCCTTGGTCGCAAGGGAGCCTCGCACCATCGAGAAAATAGGCCCTTGGTCGCGGGGTGCCTCGCCGCCATCGCCCCTAGGTGCCGGATGTGCGGAGCCTCTGACACCATCGGCAAACTAGGCCCTTGGTCGCAAGGGAGCCTCTGACACCGCCGGCAACCTAGGCCCTTGGTCGCGGGGAGCCTCGAGCACCATCGACACCTTGGTGCTTGATGTGCGGGAACCCGCACCATCGGCAACCTAGGCCCTTGGTCGCGGCGAGAGGCTCGGCACCATCGGCAAACTAAGCCCTTGGTCGTAAGGGAGCCTCGCACCATCGGTAAAATAGGCCCTTGGTCGTGGCGGGGCCTCGCCACCATCGGCACCTCTACCTTGGTCGCAAGGGAGCCTCGCCACCATCGTCACCTTGGTGGCTCTGATAAAGGGAGCCTCGGCAAGATCGGCACCTCGGTGGCTAGGATGTGCGGGAGCCTCTGACACCATCGGCAACTTGGTGCTTGATGTGCGGAGCCTCGGCACCCATCGGCACCTTGGTGCCCGGATGTGCGGGCTAAAGAAGAGTGTCCGTGATTTCGCATAAATAATGTTGCCCGTAGCATATTGACGAAGTTTTTTAGCTCTTAAGGGGTAGAGATCCGCGCCTCGGCTGCGCCCCTCCGAGCCGAGGTGGGTGCGCCTAGCCCCCATGGGGTCGGGTCGTCTCAAGAACGACTCACCACGGGTGAGTCGGTCACGGCGGTGGTGGCCGGGTGACAATTTTCCGGCGGCCAAGCCTGCGCCCATAGAAATGTAGCCAACGACTCCAAGACCAAGTTCCCTATTCGGGCAAAGATCTCTTGGGTGGCTTATGCATTGCTATGGGCTCGAGCTTGGCTTGCCCTTTCGCCTCACACGCTTAGGGACGCCTTGTGCATCCTAAGTCGGCGACCACACGGTGCCTTGGCCTTGCCAAGCCCTTGCCCGATTCAAACCGCCTCACACCCTAGTACCAAGTCCCTTTGACGGCAACGCCCACCGGGGGTGTGTTGAGTTTGTAGGTTCGGTCTTGGCTCGACTGGAAACCCGGGGACTTTTCCCTCGTAGTTCTCGTGCTGCTGTTGTGGTGCGCCTCGCTCGTTGTTCCTTCCGCCCCCTACCATTCGGTTGGGTGGGTCACATGGTGTGCGGGCGCTACTACTAGTACGCAATAGGCATATGAGTGGCGCTTTGTTGTGTGTATTGGCAGTGCTCCATGCTACTCGTGATCGAACCGCCGATCCGCACTCTCTTCATTAAGTCCCTTGTTGTAATCGAACTCAAGGTGCGACGGATCCCGTGGTCGCTGCACTCAAGCCGATGGAATTATGGATGTGTTGCCGCCCTTCTCCATCCCGCGTTCTTCGGGTGCGTAGGGACCTCAATCGCGCTTTGTGTCCCGAAAAGCGCCTCTAAATCGGCGTGGCCTCGCTTGCAATCGGTGCTCGATCGCTTTGGATGCGGAAAATATTTTTGAGAGTAGGGTTCAGCCCTCATCTCTCGATGCCTATGCATTTTGTCTCTTGACACGGACGATGCTCGTGTTCGTTATGACCTCTTCAGAGCTCACGGGCATGTTGAGGGCTATGCAAAGGCCGACGTCATGAGGAATGCTACCGTTGATCCCGCCAAGAGTCATATGCTTGTCTCAAAGATTAAGCCATGCATGTGTAAGTATGAACAAATTCGATCGTGAAACCGCGAATGGCTCATTAAATCGCTTATAGTTTGTTTGATGGTATTTGCTACCGGATAACCGTAGTAATTCTAGAGCTAATACGCAACAAACCCCGACTTCGAAGGGATGCATTTATTAGATAAAGGTCGACGCGGCTTTGCCCGCTGTTCGATGATTCATGATAACTCGACGGATCGCACGGCCTTTGTGCCGCGACGATCATTCAAATTTCGCCTCTATCAACTTTCGATGGTAGGATAGTGGCCTACTATGGTGGTGACGGTGACGGAGAATTAGGGTTCGATTCCGAGAGGGAGCCCGAGAAACGGCTACCACATCCAAGGAAGGCAAGAAAGCGAAATTACCCAATCCCGACACGGGAGGTAGTGACAATAAATAACAATACCGGCTCTATGAGTCCGTAATTGAATGAGTACAATCTAAATCCCTTAACGAGGATCCATTGAGGGCAAGTCCGTGCCAAGCATCATGTAATTCCAAATCCAATAGCGATATTTAAGTTGTTGCGCTTAAAAGCTCAGAGTTGGACTTAGGGGTGGGTCGGCCGGTCCGCTTCACTTGTGAGCACCGGCCCGCTTGTCCCATCGCGCATGATGCGCCCTCGGCCTTAATTGGTCGGGTCGTTCCTCCCACAACAAGCATTTTGAAGAAATTAGAGTGCTCAAAGCAGCCTACGCTTGTATACATTAGCATGGGATAACATCATAGGATTTCGATCCTATTGTGTTGGCCTTCGGATCGGAGTAATGATTAACAGGACAATGGGGCATTCAGATTTCATAGTCGAGGTGAAATTCTTGGATTTATGAAAGACGAACAATCGCGAAAGCATTTGCCAAGGATGTTTTCATTAATCAAGAACGAAAGTTGGGGGCTCAAGACGATCGACACCGCCCTAGTCTCAACTATAAACGATGCCGCACTGTGGATCGGCGGATGTTGCTTTTAGGACTCACGCAAGACCTTATGAGAAATCAAAGTCTTTGGGTTCCGGGGAGTATGGTCGCAAGGTCAAACTTAAAGGAATTGACTAAGGGCACCATCAGAGTGGAGCCTCGCGCTTAATTTGACTCAACACGGGAAACTTACCAGTCCGCATATAGTAAGGATTGACAGATCGAGAGCTCTTTCTTGATTCTATGGGTGGTGGTGCATGGCCGTTTTAGTTGGTGGAGCGATTTGTCCGGTTAATTCCGCTAATCTAACGAGACCTCACCGCTATTCAGCTACACGGAGGTGATCCTCCGTGGCTAGCTTCTTAGAGGGACTATGGCCTTTAGGCCAAGGAAGTTTGAGGCAATAATGTGTCCGTGATGCCCTTAGATGTTCGGGTCAGACGCGCTACAATCGATGTATTCAACGAGTCTATAGCCTTGGCCGATGTGCCCGTAATCTTTGAAATTTCATCGTGATGGGGATAGATCATTGCAATTGTTGGTCTTCAACGAGGAATTCCTAGTAAGCGCGAGTCATCACCGCTGACTACGCCCCCGCCTTTGTACACACCGCCTGCCGCTTCCTACCGATTGAATGGTCCGTGAAGTGTTCGGATCATGGCGACGTATGGTTCGCGCCCGCGACGTCGCGAGAAGTCCATCGAACCTTATCATTTAGAGGAAGGAGAAGTCGAATAAGGTTTCCGTGAGGTGAACTCGCGAAGGATCATTGTCGAAACTCGCCAGCGTAACGACCCGCGAACGAAGTTGCAAACAACACCGAGGTGGTGCGGTGCATCTCGCCTCGCCACCCCCGTGTCTCGGAGCGCCGCCTCGCCGCCCCTCCGCCTGGCCGGGTGGGTGAGATGTCGGATCAACTCTTCGAGGCAAAACGAACGAAACCCCGCGCGAATCGCGCCAAGGAATCAAACGAAAAAGGGGCACGTTTTCGTCCGCCGCACCGCTCATGTGTTTGCTTCAGTTGATGCCGTTTCTTGTCGCAAAATATACGTAACGACTCTCGCAACGGATATCTCGCCTCGATCGATGAAGAACGAGCGAAATGCGATACTTGGTGTGAATTGCGTAATCCCGTGAACCATCGAAGTCTTTGAACGCAAGTTGCGCCCAAGCCATTAGGCCGAGGGCACGCCCGCCGGTGTCACGCATCGTCGCCCCTATCCAACCATGAGCCCTCGAGCCTCGCTGACCGCTGGCGAAATTGGCCTCCCGCGCGCCACAAACACCGGTTGGCCTAAATTCGAGTCCTCGACGACATCATCGCCGCGACGATCGGTGGTAATGCCGTAAGCAACCTCGCTCGAGTCGCGGCGCGTCTGGCCGATCGAGACCCTTGAACCCTTTCGCATCGCAAGGACGGTGCTCGATCGCGACCCTTCTGTGTCAAAGTGATTACCCACCGAAGTTTAAGCATATCAATAAGCGGAGGAAAAGAAACTTACCAGATTCCCTAGTAACGGCGAGCGAACCGAAAAGCCTGCTTGAGAATCGGCCGCCATCGGCGTCCGAATTGTAGTCCGGAGAAGCGCCCTCACGACGGACCGCCCAAGTCCCCGGAAAGGGGCGCCGAGAGGGTGAGAGCCTGCCGTGTTCGGACCTCGCCGCACCACGAGGCGCCGCTTCACGAAGTCGGGTTGTTTGGGAATGCACTTAATCGGGCGGTAAATTCGGCCCAAGGCTAAATACGGCGAGACCGATAGCGTAACAAGTACCGCGAGGGAAAGATGAAAAGGACTTTGAAAAGAGAGTCAAAGAGTGCTTGAAATTGTCGGAGGGAAGCGGATGGGGCCGCGATGCGCCTTGGCCGGATGTGGAACGGCGAGAGCCGGCCCGCCGATCGGCCGGGCGTGGACCGACGCTGGTCGTGGCGGCGCCCAAGCCCGCCTTTGATACGCCTGCGGAGACGCTGCCGCCGATCGTGGATTCAAAGACGCCGCCGGCGCGCTTCGCACTCGCGTTCGGGCGCCGGCTCGCTGGTTTCTATTCGCCCGCCTTGAAACACGGACCAAGGAGTCTCGACATGTAAAGAAGTCAACGGCTAGAAAACCCGTAAGGCAAGGAAGCCGATTGGATCCTCGCGGTGCACCGCCGACCGACCTTGATCTTCCGAGAAGGGTTCGAGGAGAGCATGCTCGCTCGGACCCGGAAGATGGTGAACTATGCCGAAGGGCGGCCGAGAGGAAACTCGTGGAGGCCCGCAGCGACATCGACGCAAATCGCTCGTCTCGACTTGGGTATAGGGGCGAAGACTAATCGAACTGCCTAGTAGCCGGTTCCTCCGGTTTCCTCAGATAGCCGGAGCCCTTAGCGAAGTTCTATCGGTAAAGCCAATGATTAGAGGCATCGGGCGCAACGCCTCGACCTATTCTCAAACTTTAAATAGGAGGACGCGCCGCTTGCTGAGCCGCCGCCACGGAATCGAGAGCTCCAAGTGGGCCATTTTTGGTAAGCGTAATCGGCGATGCGGGATGAACCGAAGTCGGGTTACGGTGCTCAATCAAGGCTAACCTAGAACCCACAAAGGGTGTTGGTCGATTAAGACAAAGCAGGACGGTGGTCATGGAAGTCGAACCGCTAAGGAGTGTGTAACAACTCACCGCCAATCAACTAGCCCCGAAATGGATGGCGCTTAAGCCGCGACCTATACCCATTGTCGGGCAAGGGCCAGCCCCGATGAGTAGGAGGGCGCGGCGGTCGCCAAGAAACCCGGGCGCGAGCCCCAAGCGAGCGGCCGCTTGCAGATCTTGGTGGTAGTAGCAAATATTCAAATGAGAACTTTGAAGGTCAAGAGGGGAAAGGTTCCATGAACGGCACTTGCACATGGGTTAGTCGATCCTAAGAGACGGGAAGCTCGTCCGACAACAAGGCCCAACCATGAAGCTTCGAAGGGAATCGTTAAAATTCTCGAACCGACGCGCGGCCGACGGCAACGTTAGGGAGTCCGAGACGCCGGGGGGCCTCGAAGAGTTATCTTTTCGCTTAACTACCGCCCACTCGAAACGGCCACCGGAGGTAGGGTCCAGCCGTCGAAGAGCACCGCACGTCGCAGGTGTCCGGCAGCCTCGCGCCCTTGAAAATCCGGAGGACCGAAAGTGCCGCCCGCGCCGGCCGATTTCATAACCGCATCAGTTCCAAGGTGAATACCGTCAATGGAACAATGTAGGCAAGGGAAGTCGGCAAATGGATCCAGAATCTCGAAAAGGATTGGCTCGAGGGTCGGGCACGGGTCCCAGCCCCAACCTGCTGGCCGCCGCCAAGATCGCCGAAGCCGCCTCATGGCGAGAGCGGGTCGCCGCGGCGTCGGCCGGGGATTTGATCGAACGGCCTCTGGGCCTTCCCCGGCATTTAACAATGACTCAGAATCGGTACGACAAGGGGAATCCGATCGCTTAATTAAAACAAAGCATTGCGATGGTCTCGCGATGCTCACGCAATGTGATTTCGCCAAAGGCTCAATGTCAAAGTGAAGAAATTCAACTGCAAGCGCGTAAACGGCGGAGTAACTATGACTCTCTTATAGTAGCCAAATGCCTCGCCATCTAATTAGTGACGCGCATGAATGGATTAACGAGATTCCCACCGTCCCTCGCTTCACTATCCAATAAACCACGCCCAAGGAACGGCTTATGTAATCACGGGAAAGAAGACCCCGTTGAGCTTGACTCTAGTCCGACTTTGTGAAATGACTTGAGAGGTGTAGGATAAGTGGAGCTCTCGCTAAATTGAAATACCACTACTTTTAACGTTATTTTACTTATTCCGCGAATCGAGAGAGGGCACGCCCTCTTTTTGACCCAAGGTCGGCTTCGCCGCCGATCCGGCGGAAGACATTGTCGTGGGAGTTTGGTCAAGCACATCCGTTAAAAGATAACGCAGTGTCCTAAGATGAGCTCAACGAGAATGTAAATCTCGTGGAACAAAAGGGTAAAAGCTCGCTTGATTCTCGATTTCCAAAGACGAATACGAACCGTGAAAGCGTGGCCTATCGATCCTTTAGACCTTCGGAATTTGAAGCTAGAGGTGTCGTAAAAGTTACCACAGGATAATCGGCTTGTGGCGCCAAGCCGCTCATAGCGACGCTGTTTTTGATCCTTCGATGTCGGCTCTTCCTATCATTGTGAAGCGTAATTCACCAAGTGTTGGATTGTTCACCCACCAATAGGGAACGTGAGTCGGGTTTAGACCGTCGTGAGACAAAGTTAGTTTTACCTCACCGATGGCCGCTACCGCAATAGTAATTCAACCTAGTACGAGAGGAACCGCTGATTCGCACAATTGGTCATCGCGCTTGGTTGAAAAGCCGCGGCGCTGGTTACCGTATACCGGATTATGACCGAACGCCTAAGTCGAATCCGCTAGAAGCGACGACGCGCTTGTCCGCCTCGATTGCCGACTCCGCAGAGGGGCCTCCGCCCCAAGGGCACGTGTCGAGGTGCAATGCCGCACGCGACAAGTCGCGGGCGCCTCGAGCGTAATTCCCACCGAGCGCGGGTAGAATCTTTGCGCATTTACTTAAATACGCCGACGGGTATTGTGGTGGCGAGTGGCCTTGCCGCCACGATCCACCGAGATTCACTTTGTCGCTCGATTCGCCCCTCCCTATCGCCATCCCATCCCCCTAGTTCTCGCTGCACGACCTTACCCGGGGTCCCTGTGGGGGGACTTGGTGTAAGGAGTTAGTTAAACACCGCCGCGCCGCCTCTTCGTGGAACATGGCACAACGGGGCCTTTGTCAAAAGGGTGCCGCCCCCCATCACAGGTGACTCCGGACTTGTTCAATTTTCTCGCCCCATCGTACATGTTTCATGGACCCAACATTCGCTTCTTGTATTTGTTTTGGGCCAACAAAGAAAATCTTCGCTAAAAACACTAAGTCACTAAGTGGAATAAAGCGCACAAAAAAATCGCCCCTGCTTTCAGACATGTGGGGAGTTTCCCACCGCCGGCACCTTGGTGCCTCTGACAAAGGGAGCCACGAGCACCATCGACAACCACGGCCCTCAAGCAGCGGAAGGCTGCTGCTAAAAAAAGTGTCCCTGCTTTTACATATGGAAACTAAAAAACGTGTCCCTATTTCGCATATTATGTATGTCGCCTGCAGCGATTGACCAAGTTTTTTAGCTCTTTAGGGGAAGAGACATTGAGCGAAAGGGGTTATCCAGGCAATGCTCACGCCCATCGCATGCCCGGCGCTTGTGCCCCCCCACCACCGTTAGGTTCCCATGGCATGTTCGACGATCCATCCCACGAGGTATCCCTAATATACGGTCATCATGGGTGAGTCTGCAGTGCCGGTCCCTCCCCAATACCAAAGGTAGAATTCAAATATCATTATATGTTCTGCACCCAACAATGAATGAGTTGTCCCGGCCCTCCCCAATCCAAGGGTAGAATTTGATAGCCAACAATGGATGAATCCTCCCGGCCCCTCCCTTTCGCAACAAGAGCCTCCAAAGACCTTGGTGGCTCTGGATGTGGGAGCCTCTGCACACCATCCAGAACCTTGATGCTTGGATGTGCGGAGCCTCGAGCACCATCGGCACCTTGGTGCATGGATGTGCGGGAGCATCGACACCATCGGCAAATTATGCCCTTGGTTGTGGGAAGCCTCGAGACCATCGGCACCTCTGTGCTATGATGTACGGAGCCTCTGACACCGCTTCAACCTAGGCCCTTGGTCGTGGCGGGAGCCTCGAGCACCATCGCACCTTGGTGCTTGGATGTGGGAGCCTCGAGCACCATCGGCACCTTGGTGCATGGATGAGCGGGAGCCTTGAGCACCAAAGCTAAAGTTGGGCCCCTCACAAGTGGGAGCGCTGCAAAAAAAGTGTCCCCATTTCGCATACATGAATGTCACCGGTAGCGCATTGACCAAGTTTTTTAGCTCTTTAGGGGAGGTGATATTGAGCGAGCAGGGTTGTCCAGGCACGCCCACGCCCACCGTGATGCCCGGACGTCGGTGTTCCCCCACCGCCGGTTAGGTTCCCATGGGTTCGGCGATCCGTCTCCGCTGTGTTCGGCGATCCGTCCCCTGGTGTTCGCGAACTGCTCCGTAGCATAGGCCCTTGGTCGCAAGGGAGCCTCGGCACCATCGGCACCTTGGTGCTAGGATGTGCAGAGCCCCCTGACACCATCGGCAAAACTAAGCCCTTGGCCATGAAGGAGCCTCGCGCGCCATCGGCACCTCTGCTTCGATGTGCGGGAGCCTCGCACCATCGGCAACCTAGGCCCTTGGTCGCGGGAGCCTCGGCACCATCAAGACCTCGGTGCTATGATGTGCGGAGCCTCTGACACCGCTTCAACCTAGGCCCTTGGTCGCAAGGGAGCCTCGAGCACCATCGGCACCTTGGTGCTTGATGTGCGGGAACCCGGCACCATCGGCAACCTAGGCCCTTGGTCGCGCGAGAGGCTCGGCACCATCGGCAAACTAAGCCCTTGGTCGCAAGGGAGCCTCGCACCATCGAGAAAATAGGCCCTTGGTCGCGGGGTGCCTCGCCGCCATCGCCCCTAGGTGCCGGATGTGCGGAGCCCTGACACCATCGGCAACCAGGCCCTTGGTCGCAAGGGAGCCTCGACACCGCTTCAACCTAGGCCCTTGGTCGCAAGGGAGCCTCGAGCACCATCGACACCTTGGTGCTTGATGTGCGGGAACCCTGCACCATCGGCAACCTAGGCCCTTGGTCGCGGCGAGAGGCTCGGCACCATCGGCAAACTAAGCCCTTGGTCGCAAGGGAGCCTCGGCACCATCGGTAAAATAGGCCCTTGGTCGCGGCGGGGCCTCGCCACCATCGCACCTCGCCCTTGGTCGCAGGGGAGCCTCGCCACCATCGGCACCTTGGTGGCTCGATAAAGGGAGCCTCGGCAAAGATCGGCACCTCGGTGGCTAGGATGTGCGGAGCCCTGACACCATCGGCAACTTGGTGCTTGATGTGCGGAGCCTCGGCACCCATCGCACCTTGGTGCCCGGATGTGCGGGCTAAAGAAGAGTGTCCGTGATTTCGCATAAATAATGTTGCCCGGTAGCATATTGACGAAGTTTTTTAGCTCTTTAAGGGTAGAGATCCGCCTTCTCGCTGCGCCCCCTCCGAGCCGAGGTGGGTGCGCCTAGCCCCCATGGGGTCGGGTCGTCTCAAGAACGACTCACCACGGGTGAGTCGGTCACGGCGGTGGTGGCCGGGTGACAATTTTCCGGCCGGCCAAGCCTGCGCCCATAGAAATGTAGCCAACGACTCCAAGACCAAGTTCCCTATTCGGGCAAAGATCTCTTGGGGTGGCTTATGCATTGCTATGGGCTCGAGCTTGGCTTGCCCTTTCGCCTCACACGCTTAGGGACGCCTTTGTGCATCCTAAGTCGGCGACCACACGGTGCCTTGGCCTTGCCAAGCCCTTGCCCGATTCAAACCGCCTGCACCCTAGTACCAAGTCCCTTTGACGGCAACGGCCCACCGGGGGTGTGTTGAGTTTGTAGGTTCTCGTCTTGGCTCGACTGGAACCCGGTGGACTTTTCCCTCGTAGTTCTCGTGCTGCTGTTGTGGTGCGCCTCGCTCGTTGTTCCTTCCGCCCCCTACCATTCGGCTGGTGGGCTGTTATGGTGCGGGCGCTACTACTAGTACGCAATAGGCATATGAGTGGCGCTTTTGTTGTGTGTATTGGCAGCTCCATGCTACTCGATCGAACCGCCGATCCGCACTCTCTTCATTAAGTCCCTTGTTGTAATCGAACTCAAGGTGCGACGGATCCCGTGGTCGCTGCACTCTGCCGATGGAATTATGGATGTGTTGCCGCCCTTCTCCATCCCGCGTTCTTCGGGTGCGTGGGGACCTCAATCGCGCTTTGTGTCCCGAAAAGCGCCTCTTAAATCGGCGTGGCCTCGCTTGCACCGGTGCTCGATCGCGCTTTCGATGCGGAAAATATTTTGAGAGTAGGGTTCAGCCCTCATCTCTCGATGCCTATGCATTTTGTCTCTTGACACGGACGATGCTCGTGTTCGTTATGACCTCTTCAGAGCTCACGGGCATGTTGAGGGCTATGCAAAGGCCGACGTCATGAGGAATGCTACCGTTGATCCCGCCAAGAGTCATATGCTTGTCTCAAAGATTAAGCCATGCATGTGTAAGTATGAACAAATTCGATCGTGAAACCGCGAATGGCTCATTAAATCGCTTATAGTTTGTTTGATGGTATTTGCTACCGGATAACCGTAGTAATTCTAGAGCTAATACGCAACAAACCCCGACTTCGAAGGGATGCATTTATTAGATAAAGGTCGACGCGGCTTTGCCCGCTGTTCGATGATTCATGATAACTCGACGGATCGCACGGCCTTTGTGCCGCGACGACGATCATTCAAATTTCGCCTATCAACTTTCGATGGTAGGATAGTGGCCTACTATGGTGGTGACGGTGACGGAGAATTAGGGTTCGATTCCGAGAGGGAGCCCGAGAAACGGCTACCACATCCAAGGAAGGCAAGAAAGCGCAAGAAATTACCCAATCCCGACACGGGAGGTAGTGACAATAAATAACAATACCGGCTCTATGAGTCCGTAATTGAATGAGTACAATCTAAATCCCTTAACGAGGATCCATTGAGGGCAAGTCCGTGCCAAGCAATGCATGTAATTCCAAATCCAATAGCGATATTTAAGTTGTTGCGCTTAAAAGCTCAGAGTTGGACTTAGGGGTGGGTCGGCCGGTCCGCCTCACTTGAGCACCGGCCCGCTTGTCCCATCACGGCATGATGCGCCTCCGGCCTTAATTGGTCGGGTCGTTCCTCCCAACAAGTATTTTGAAGAAATTAGAGTGCTCAAAGCAGCCTACGCTTGTATACATTAGCATGGGATAACATCATAGGATTTCGATCCTATTGTGTTGGCCTTCGGATCGGAGTAATGATTAACAGGACAATGGGGCATTCAGATTTATAGTCGAGGTGAAATTCTTGGATTTATGAAAGACTAACAATCGCGAAAGCATTTGCCAAGGATGTTTTCATTAATCAAGAACGAAAGTTGGGGGCTCAAGACGATCGACACCGCCCTAGTCTCAACTATAAACGATGCCGACTGTGGATCGGGATGTTGCTTTTAGGACTCACCAAGACCTTATGAGAAATCAAAGTCTTTGGGTTCCGGGGAGTATGGTCGCAAGGTCAAACTTAAAGGAATTGACTAAGGGCACCATCAGAGGGAGCTCATGGCTTAATTTGACTCAACACGGGAAACTTACCAGTCCGCATATAGTAAGGATTGACAGATCGAGAGCTCTTTCTTGATTCTATGGGTGGTGGTGCATGGCCGTTTTAGTTGGTGGAGCGATTTGTCCGGTTAATTCCGCTAATCTAACGAGACCTCACCGCTATTCAGCTACACGGAGGTGATCCTCCGTGGCTAGCTTCTTAGAGGGACTATGGCCTTTAGGCCAAGGAAGTTTGAGGCAATAACAGTCCGTGATGCCCTTAGATGTTCTCGGGTCAAGACGCTACAATCGATGTATTCAACGAAGTCTATAGCCTTGGCCGACAGTGCCCGTAATCTTTGAAATTTCATCGTGATGGGGATAGATCATTGCAATTGTTGGTCTTCAACGAGGAATTTTAGTAAGCGCGAGTCATCACCGCTGACTACGCCCCCGCCTTTGTACACACCGCCTGCCGCTTCCTACCGATTGAATGGTCCGTGAAGTGTTCGGATCGCGGCGACGTATGCGTTCACGCCGCGACGTCGCGAGAAGTCCATCCGAACCTTATCATTTAGAGGAAGGAGAAGTCGAATAAGGTTTCCGTGAGGTGAACTCGCGGAAGGATCATTGTCGAAACTCGCCAGCGTAACGACCCGCGAACGAAGTTGCAAACAACACCGGAGGTGGTGCGGTGCATCTCGCCTCGCCACCCCCGTCTCTCGAGAGCGCCGCCTCGCCGCCCCTCCGCCTGGCCGGGTGGGTGAGATGTCGGATCAACTCTTCGAGGCAAAACGAATAAACCCCGCGCGCGAATCGCGCCAAGGAATCAAACGAAAAAGGGCACGTTTTCGCCGCCGCACCGCTCATGTGTTTGCTTCAGTTGATGCCGTTTTGTCGCAAAATATACGTAACGACTCTCGCAACGGATATCTCGCTCTCGTGATCGATGAAGAACGAGCGAAATGCGATACTTGGTGTGAATTGCGTAATCCCGTGAACCATCGAAGTCTTTGAACGCAAGTTGCGCCCAAGCCATTAGGCCGAGGGCACGCCCGCCGGGTGTCACGCATCGTCGCCTCTATCCAACCATGAGCCCTCGAGCCTCGCTGACCGCTGGCGAAATTGGCCTCCCGCGCGCCACAACCACGGTTGGCCTAAATTCGAGTCCTCGACGACATCATCGCCGCGACGACGGTGGTAATGCCGTAAGCAACCTCGTCGAGTCGCGGCGCGTCTGGCCGATCGAGACCCTTGAACCCTTTCGCATCGCAAGGACGGTGCTCGATCGCGACCCTGTGTCAAAGTGATTACCCGCCGAAGTTTAAGCATATCAATAAGCGGAGGAAAAGAAACTTACCAGATTCCCTAGTAACGGCGAGCGAACCGAAAAGCCTGCTTGAGAATCGGCCGCCATCGGCGTCCGAATTGTAGTCCGGAGAAGCGCCTCACCGACGGACCGCCCAAGTCCCCGGAAAGGGGCGCCGAGAGGGTGAGAGCCTGCCGCGTTCGGACCTCGCCGCACCACGAGGCGCCGCTTCACGAAGTCGGGTTGTTTGGGAATGCACTTAATCGGGCGGTAAATTCCGGCCCAAGGCTAAATACGGGCGAGAGACCGATAGCGTAACAAGTACCGCGAGGGAAAGATGAAAAGGACTTTGAAAAGAGAGTCAAAGAGTGCTTGAAATTGTCGGAGGGAAGCGGATGGGGCCGCGATGATGCGCCTTGGCCGGATGTGGAACGGCGAGAGCCGGTCCGCCGATCGGCTCGGGCGTGGACCGACGCTGGTCGTGGCGGCGCCAAGCCCGGCCTTTGATACGCCTGCGGAGACGCTGCCGCCGATCGTGGATTCAAAGACGCGCCGCCGGCGCTTTTCGCACTCGCGTTCGGCGCCGGCCGCTGGTTTCTATTCGCCCGCCTTGAAACACGGACCAAGGAGTCTCGACATGTAAGCGAAGTCAACGGCTAGAAAACCCGTAAGGCGCAAGGAAGCCGATTGGCGGATCCTCGCGGTGCACCGCCGACCGACCTTGATCTTCCGAGAAGGGTTCGAGGAGAGCATATGCCGCTCGGGACCCGGAAGATGGTGAACTATGCCTCGAGGGGCGGCCGAGGAAACTCGTGGAGGCCCGCAGCGACATCGACGCAAATCGCTCGTCTGACGGTATAGGGCGAAGACTAATCGAACTGCCTAGTAGCCGGTTCCTCCGGTTTCTCAGATAGCCGGAGCCCTTAGCGAAGTTCTATCGGTAAAGCCAATGATTAGAGGCATCGGGCGCGCAACGCCTCGACCTATTCTCAAACTTTAAATAGGTAGGACGCGCGCCGCTTGCTGAGCCGCCGCCACGGAATCGAGAGCTCCAAGTGGGCCATTTTTGGTAAGCGTAATCGGCGATGCGGATGAACCGAAGTCGGGTTACGGTGCTCAATCGCTAAACCTAGAACCCACAAAGGGTGTTGGTCGATTAAGACAAAGCAGGACGGTGGTCATGGAAGTCGAACCGCTAAGGAGTGTGTAACAACTCACCGCCAATCAACTAGCCCCGAAATGGATGGCGCTTAAGCCGCCGACCTATACCCGCCGCCGGGCAAGGGCCAGCCCCGATGAGTAGGAGGGCGCGGCGGTCGCCAAGAAACCCGGGCGCGAGCCCGGGCGAGCGGCCGCTTGCAGATCTTGGTGGTAGTAGCAAATATTCAAATGAGAACTTTGAAGGTCAAGAGGGGAAAGGTTCCATGAACGGCACTTGCACATGGGTTAGTCGATCCTAAGAGACGGGAAGCTCGTCCGACAACAAGGCCCAACATGAAGCTTCGAAGGGAATCGTTAAAATTCTCGAACCGACGCGGCGGCCGACGGCAACGTTAGGGAGTCCGAGACGCCGGCGGGGCCTCGAAGAGTTATCTTTTCGCTTAACTACCGCCCACTCGAAACGGCCACCGGAGGTAGGGTCCAATGGTCGGAAGAGCACCGCACGTCATGCAGGTGTCCGGCAGCCGGCGCCCTTGAAAATCCGGAGGACCGAAAAGCCGCCCGCGCCGGCCGCATTTCATAACCGCATCAGTTCCAAGGTGAACAAACCGTCAATGGAACAATGTAGGCAAGGGAAGTCGGCAAATGGATCCAGAACCTCGAAAAGGATTGGCTCGAGGGTCGGGCACGGGTCCCAGGCCCCAACCTGCTTACCGCCGGCCAAGATCGCCGAAGCCGCCTCATGGCGAGAGCGGGTCGCCGCGGTTTCCCGGGATTTGATCGAACGGCTCTGGGGCCTTCCCATGCATTTAACAATGACTCAGAATCGGTACGACAAGGGGAATCCGATCGCTTAATTAAAACAAAGCATTGCGATGGTCTCGCGATGCTCACGCAATGTGATTTCGCCAAAGGCTCAATGTCAAAGTGAAGAAATTCAACCAAGCGCGGTAAACGGCGGAGTAACTATGACTCTCTTAGTAGCCAAATGCCTCGCCATCTAATTAGTGACGCGCATGAATGGATTAACGAGATTCCCACCGCCCCTCGCTTACTATCCAATAAACCACGCCCAAGGAACGGCTTAAGTGTAATCACGGGAAAGAAGACCCTCGTTGAGCTTGACTCTAGTCCGACTTTGTGAAATGACTTGAGAGGTGTAGGATAAGTGGAGCTCTCGCTAAATTGAAATACCACTACTTTTAACGTTATTTTACTTATTCCGCGAATCGGAGATGGGCACGCCCTCTTTTTGACCCAAGGTCGGCTTCGCCTACCGATCCGCGGAAGACATTGTCGTGGGAGTTTGGTCAAGCACATCCGTTAAAAGATAACGCAGTGTCCTAAGATGAGCTCAACGAGAATGTAAATCTCGTGGAACAAAAGGGTAAAAGCTCGCTTGATTCTCGATTTCCAAAGACGAATACGAACCGTGAAAGCGTGGCCTATCGATCCTTTAGACCTTCTAATTTGAAGCTAGAGGTGTCGTAAAAGTTACCACAGGATAATCGCTTGTGGCGCCAAGCCGCTCATAGCGACGCTGCTTTTTGATCCTTCGATGTCGGCTCTTCCTATCATTGTGAAGCGTAATTCACCAAGTGTTGGATTGTTCACCCACCAATAGGGAACGTGAGCTCGGGTTTAGACCGTCCGTGAGACAAAGTTAGTTTTACCTCACCGATGGCCGCTGCCGCAATAGTAATTCAACCTAGTACGAGAGGAACCGCTGATTCGCACAATTGGTCATCGCGCTTGGTTGAAAAGCCGCGGCGCTGGTTACCGTATACCGGATTATGACCGAACGCCTAAGTCGTAATCCGGCTAGAAGCGACGCACGCGCTTGTCGCCTCGATTGCCGACTCCGCAGAGGGGCCTCCGCCCCAAGGGCACGTGTCGAGGTGCAATGCCACGCGCGACAAGTCGCGGGCGCCTCGAGCGTAATTCCCACCGAGCGGCGGTAGAATCTTTGCGCATTTACTTAAATACGCCGACGGGTATTGTGGTGGCGAGTGGCCTTGCCGCCACGATCCACCGAGATTCACTTTTTGTCGCTCGATTCGCCCCTCCCTATCGCCATCCCATCCCCCTAGTTCTCTGCACGACCTACCCCCGGGTCCCTGTGGGGGACTTGTGTAAGGAGTTAGTTAAACACCGGCCGCGCCGCCTTCGTGGAACATGGCACAACGGGGCCTTTGTCAAAAGGTGCCGCCCCCATCGCAGGACTCCGGACTTGTTCAATTTTCTCCCCATCGTACATCGTACATGTTTCATGGACCCAACATTCGCTTCTTGTATTTGTTTTGGGCCAACAAAGAAAATCTTCGCTAAAAACACTAAGTCACTAAGTGGAATAAAGCGCACAAAAAAATCGCCCCTGCTTTCAGACATGTGGGGAGTTCCCCATCGCCGGCACCTTGGTGCCTCTGACAAAGGGAGCCACGAGCACCATCGACAACCACGCCCTCAAGCAGCGGAAGCTGCTTGCTAAAAAAGTGTCCCTGCTTTGACATATGGAAACTAAAAAAACGTGTCCCTATTTCGCATACATGTATGTCGCCTGCAGCGCATTGACCAAGTTTTTTAGCTCTTTAGGGGAAGAGACATTGAGCGAAAGCAGGGTTATCCAGGCAATGCTCACGCCCATCGCATGCCCGCCGCCGCAGTGCCCCCCACCACCGGTTAGGTTCCCATGGTGTTCGACGATCCATCCCACGAGGTATCCCTAATATACGAAGTCATCATGGGTGAGTCTTGTGCCGTCCCTCCCCAATACCAAAGGTAGAATTCAAATATCATTATATGTTCTGCACCCAACAATGAATGAGTTGTCCCGGCCCTCCCCAATCCAAGGGTAGAATTGGATAGCCAACAATGGATGAATCCTCCCGGCCCCTCCCTTTCGCAACAAGAGCCTCCAAAGACCTTGGTGGCTCTGGATGTGTGGAGCCTCGCACACCATCCAGAACCTTGATGCTTGGATGTGCGGGAGCCTCGAGCACCATCGGCACCTTGGTGCATGGATGTGCGGGAGCATCGGACACCATCGGCAAATTATGCCCTTGGTTGTGGGAAGCCTCGAGACCATCGGCACCTCTGCTATGATGTACGGAGCCCTGACACCGCCTGCAACCTAGGCCCTTGGTCGCAAGGGAGCCTCGAGCACCATCGGCACCTTGGTGCTTGATGTGCGGGAGCCTCGAGCACCATCGGCACCTTGGTGCATGGATGAGCGGGAGCCTTGAGCACCAAAGCTAAAGTTGGGCCCCTCACAGCGTGAGCGCTGCAAAAAAGTGTCCCCATTTCGCATACATGAATGTCACCGTAGCGCATTGACCAAGTTTTTTTAGCTCTTTAGGGGGGAGGTGATATTGAGCGAGCAGGGTTGTCCAGTGCACGCCCACGCCCACCGTGATGCCCGGACGTCGGTGCCCCCCCCACCGCCGGTTAGGTTCCCTGGCAGTTCGGCGATCCGTCTCCTGGTGTTCGGCGATCCGTCCCGGCTGGTGTTCCCATGAACTGCTCCGCAGCATAGGCCCTGGTCGCAAGGGAGCCTCGGCACCATCGCACCTTGGTGCTAGGATGTGCAGAGCCCCTGACACCATCGGCAAACTAAGCCCTTGGCCATGAAGGAGCTCTCGGCGCCATCGGCACCTCTGCTTCGATGTGCGGAGCCTCGGCACCATCGGCAACCTAGGCCCTTGGTCGCAAGGGAGCCTCGGCACCATCAAGACCTCTGCTATGATGTGCGGAGCCTCTGACACCGCCGGCAACCTAGGCCCTTGGTCGCAAGGGAGCCTCGAGCACCATCGCACCTTGGTGCTTGATGTGCGGAACCCCTGCACCATCGGCAACCTAGGCCCTTGG
>NW_026291343.1:12500-17500 GCF_025698545.1 Gossypium raimondii | reverse complement strand
TGAGTCAATTGCCGCAGTGCTCCACCCGGTGGTGCCCTTCCGTCAATTTTTAAGTTTCAGCCTTGCGACCATACTCCCGAACCCAAAGACTTTGATTTTCATAAGGTGCCGGCGGAGTCCCTAAAAGCAACATCCGCCGATCCTGGTCGGCATCGTTTATGGTTGAGACTAGGACGGTATCTGATCGTCTCGAGCCCCAACTTTCGCTCTGATTAATGAAAACATCCTTGGCAAATGTTGCAGCTTGTTCGCCTTTCATAAATCCAAGAATTTCACCTGACTATGAAATACGAATGCCCCGACCGTCCCTCGTTAATCATTACTCGATCCCGAATACAACAATAGGATCGAACTCTATGATGTTATCCCATGCTAATGTATATGCGTAGGCCTGCTTTGAGCACTCTAATTTCTTCAAAGTAACAGCGCCGGAGGAACGACCTGGCCAATTAAGGCCAGGAGCGCATCGCCGGCAGTAGGAACGAGCAGACTGGTGTCACCGTGAGGCGGACCGGCCGACCCACCCCTAAGTCCAACTACGAGCTTTTTAACTGCAACAACTTAAATATACGCTATTGAGCTGGAATTACCGCGGCTGCTGGCACCAGACTGCCTCCAATGGATCCTCGTTAAGGGATTTAGATTGTAACTATTCCATTACTGCACTCATAGAGCCCGGTATTGTTATTTATTGTCACTACTCCCCGTGTCGATTGGGTAATTTGCGCGCCTGCTGCCTTCCTTGGATGTGGTAGCCGCTTCAGGCTCCCTCCGAATCGAACCCAATTCTCCGTCACCCGTCACCACCATAGTAGGCCACTATCCTACCATCGAAAGTTGATAGGGCAGAAATTTGAATGATGCGTCGCCGGCACAAAGGCCGTGCGATCCGTCGAGTTATCATGAATCATCAGAGCAACGGGCAAAGCCCCGCTCGACCTTTTTATCTAATAAATGCATCCTTCCAGAAGTCGGGGTTTGTTGCACGTATTAGCTCTAGAATTACATGGTTATCCGAGTAGCAAATACCATCAAACAAACTATAACTGATTTAATGAGCCATTCGCAGCTTCTCACGCCTGAATTTGTTCATACTTACACATGCATGGCTTAATCTTTTGAGACAAGCATATGACTACCGGCAGGATCAACCAGGTAGCATTCTCCGCGACGTCGGCACTGCATGGCCTCAACATGCCCCGTGAGCTACGAAGAGGTCATAACAGCACGAGCATCGTCCGTGTCAAGAGACAAAATGCATAGGCATCGAGAGATGAGGGCCGAACCCTACTTCTCAAAAATATTTTCCGCATCCGAAAGCACGATCGAGCACCAGTGCACCGACGAGGCCACGCCGATTTAAGGGGCGCACTCGGGACACAAGGCACGATTGAGGTCCACCACGCACCCCTGAAGGGCACGGGATGGAGAAGGACGGCAACACATCCATAATTCCATCTGGCTTAGGTACGCACAGATCCGATCGCACCCCTTTGAGTTCGATTACAACAAGGGGATTTAATGAAGAGAGTGCGGATCGACAGTTCGATGCGAGTAGCATGGAGCCCGCCAATACACACAACCAAAACGCCACTCATATGCCTATTGCACTAGTAGTAGCGCCCACGCACACCGCCCAACAGCCCACCCAACCGAATGGTAGGGGAGCGGAAGGAACAACGAACGAGGCGCACCACAACCGCTTGGCACGAGAACTACGAGGGGAAAAGTCCCACTGGACTTGGTCGAGCAAGACCGAGCCTACAAACTCAACTTACACCCCCAAGGCCGTTGCCGTCAAAGGACTGGTACTAGGTCGCGGGCAGTTTCGAATGGGCAAGGGCTTGGCAAGGCCAAGGCACCGTGTGGTCGCCGACTTGGGATGCACAAGGCGTCCCTAAACGTGACGGGGCGAAAGGGTGTTAGCTCGAGCCCATAGCAATGCATAAGCCACCCCAAGAGATCTTTGCCCGAATAGGGAACTTGGTCTGGAGTCGTTATTACATTTCTATGGGCACGGGCTTGACTGGCCGGAAAATTGTCACCCCGGCCACCACTGCCGGCGACCGACTCAATTTCGTGTGAGTCGTTGTGGACGACCTGACCCCCATGGGGGCTAGACGCACCCCACCTCGGCTCGGAGGGGGCACGCCGGGCAGCTGGATCTCACCTTAAAGAGCTAAAAACTTCGTCAATATGCTACCAGCAACATTCGACTGTCTCAAATGCGGACACTCTTCTTAGCCTGCACATCCAGTGCACCAAGGTGCCGATGGGTGCCTGAGGCTCCCGCACATCCAAGCACCAAGTTGCCGATGGTGTCCGAGGCCCTGCACATCCTAGCCACCGAGGTGTGCCGATGCGCCCGAGGCTCCTGCACATCCGAGCCACCATAGGTGCCGATGGTGGCTGAGGCTCCTGCACGACCAAGGGCCGAGGTGCCGATGGTGGCTGAGGCCCCGCACGACCAAGGGCCTATTTTACCGATGGTGCCTGAGGCTCCCGCACGACCAAGGGCTTAGTTTGCCGATGGTGCCTGAGCCTCCGCACGACCAAGGGCCTAGGTTGCCGATGGTGCCCGAGGTTCCCTGCACATCCAAGCACCAAGGTGTCGATGGTGCCTCGAGGCTCCTGCACGACCAAGGGCCTAGGTTGCCGACAGTGTCCGAGGCTCCTGCACGACCAAGGGCCTAGTTTGCTGATGGTGTCCGAGGCCCTGCACATCCCAGCACCTAGGGGCCGATGGCGGCCGAGGCACCTGCACGACCAAGGGCCTATTTTCTCGATGGTGCCCGAGGCTCCCGCACGACCAAGGGCTTAGTTTGCCGATGGTGCCCGAGCCTCCGCACGACCAAGGGCCTAGGTTGCTGATGGTGCCTCGAGGTTCTGCACATCCAAGCACCAAGGTGCCGATGGTGCCTCGAGGCCCTGCACGACCAAGGGCCTAGGTTGCCGATGTGTCCGAGGCTCTTCGCACATCATAGCACCGAGGTGCTGATGGTGCCCGAGGCTCCCGCACGACCAAGGGCCTAGGGTTGCCGATGGTGCCTGGAGCTCTGCACATCGAAGCACCGAGGTGCCGATGGCGCCCGAGGCTCCTTCATGGCCAAGGGCTTAGTTTGCCGATGGTGTCCGGGGCTCCTGCACATCCTAGCACCAAGGTGCCGATGGTGCCCGAGGCTCCCGCACGACCAAGGGCCTATGCTACGGAACGGTTCACCGAGCACCGCCGGACGGATCGCCGGAGCACCGCCGGACGGATCGCCGGAGCACCGCGGAACCTAACCGGCGGTGGGCACCGACGTCCGGCATACGGTGGGCGTGGGTCAGCCTCGACAACCCTCGCCGCTCAATATCACCTCCCCCTAAAGAGCTAAAAAACTTGGTCAACGCTACTACCAGTGACATTCATGTGTCCAAATGGGGACACTTTTTTACCCGACGCCCCGCACCAACAGGGCCCAACTTTAGCTTTGGTGCTCAAGGCTCTCACATCCATGCACCAAGGTGCCGATGGTGCTCGAGGCTCCCGCACATCCAAGCACCAAGGTACCGATGGTGCCCGAGGTTCTGCACGCACCAAGGGCCTAGGTTGCCGACAAGTGTCCGAGGCTCCCAGACATCATAGCACCGAGGTGCCGATGGTCTCCGGGCTTCCCACAACCAAGGGTAATTTGCCGATGGTGTCCGATGCTCTCAGACATCCATGCACCAAGGTGCCGATAGCCCGAGGCCCCTGACATCCAAGCATCAAGGTTACCGATGGTGTCCGAGGCTCCCACACATCCGAGCCACCAAGGTGCCGGAGGCCTTGTTGCGAAGGAGGACCGGAGGATTCATCCATTGTTGGCTATCCTAATTCTACCCTTGATTGGGAGGGACCGACAACTCATTCATTGTTGGGTACCGAACATATAATGATATTTGAATTCTACCTTTGGTATTGGGAGGACCCACACCGACTCACCCATGATGACTTCAGATATTCCGGATACCTCGCCGGGATGGATCGCTTGAGCACCGCCGAACCTAACCTGGTGGGGGACCGACGCCGCATGCGATGGGCGTGAGCATTGCCTCGATAACCCCTCGCCGCCAATGTCTCTTCCCCTAAAGAGCTAAAAACTTGGTCAATGCGCTACAAAGGCATACATACATGTGTCCTAAATAGGACACGCTTTTTTTTAGTTTCCATATGTCCAAACAGGACACTTTTTAGCCCGACGCTCCGCACCAACAAGAGAGTTGTCGATGGTGCTGTGGGTTCCAGACATCCGAGGCACTACAGCCGACAAAGGGGAGCCCCCACATGTCCAAACGGGGATGCTTTTTTGTGCCGCTTTATTCCACTTAGTGACTTAGTGTTTTAATCAAGATTTTTTGTGGCCCAAAACAAATACAAGAAGTTTAATGTTGGGTCCATGAAACATGGCACGATGGGGCAGAAATTGAACAAGTCCCCTGAGTCACCAATGAAGGGGAGCTGCACCGCACTCAGAAAGGCCCCTGCTGTGCCATGTTCCACGAAGGGGGCGTGCACGCATGTGTTTAACTAACTCCTTACACCAAGTCCCCACCGGGACCCTGTGGTAGGGTCGTGCAACAGTAACTAGGGGGATGGGATAGGCGAGGAGGGACGAATCGAAGCGACAGCAATCAAAGGATCGTGGCAAAGAAGGCCACTCGCCACTTACAATACCCCGTCGCAGATTAAGTCGCCCTGCAAAGGATTCTACCCGCCGCCGTGGGAATTACGCTTCAGGAGGCGCCTGCGACTTGTCCCAAGGGCCGCTGCACCACGACACGTGCCTTGGGGCCAGAGCCCCATCGCGGGTCGGCAATCGGCGACGGGCGGGTGTCGCTTTAGCCCGGATTCTCACTTAGAGGCGTTCTCACCATAATCCAGCTGCACGGTAGCTTGCGCCATCGCTTTTCAAACCAGCGCGATGACCAATTGTGCGAATCAACGGTTCCTCTCGTACTAGGTTGAATTACTATTG
>NW_026291343.1:2500-10000 GCF_025698545.1 Gossypium raimondii | reverse complement strand
TCGCGGTACTTTGTTCGCCATCGGCCTCTCGCCCGATTTAGCCTTTGACGGAATTTACCGCCCGATTAGGGCTGCATTCCCAAACAACCCGACTCGTAGACAGTGTACTGTGGTGCGACAGGGTCCGGGCACGACGGGCTCTCACCTCTCCGCCCCCTTTCCAGGACTTGGGCCCGGTCCGTCGCCGAGGACGCTTCTCCGCACTACAATTGACGCCGATGGCGACCGATTCTCAAGCTGGGCTTTTCCTGGTTCTGCCTGCCGTTACTAGGGGAATCTGGTAAGCTCTTTCCTCCGCTTATTGATATGCTTAAACTCAGCGGGTAATCCTGCCCGACTGGGTCGCGATGCGAGCACCGTCCTTGCGATGCCGAAAGGGTTCAAGGGTCTCGATCGACGGACGCGCACGACCTCGAACGAGGTTGCTTACAGCATTACCACCGATCGTCGCGACGATGATGTCGCCGAGGACTCTGAATTTAGGCCAACCGCCGCTGTGAGCGCACGGAGGCCAATTCCGCCTGCGGTCCAACCGAGGCTCGAGGGCTCATGGTTGATGGGGCGACGATGCGTGACACCCAGGCAGACGTGCCCTCGGCCTAATGGCTTGGGGCGCAACTTGCGTTCAAAGACTCGATGGTTCACGGATTCTGCACCACACCAAGTATCGCATTTCGCCACGCTCTTCATCGATGCGAGAGCCGAGATATCCGTTGCCGAGAGTCGTTTGTATATTTTGCGACAAGAGAACAGCATCATCAAGCACCGACACCGCGAACGGTGCGGCGACAAGACGTGCCCTTTTTTCGCTTGATTCCTTGGCGCGATTCGCGCCGGGGTTTGTTCGTTTTGGCTCGAAGAGGTTGATCCCGGCATCTCACCCCACCCGACGGGCAGAGGGACGACGAGATCGGCTGCCCGAGACACGGGTGGCGAGAGGCGAGGATGCACCCGCACCACCTCCGGTGTTGTTTGTAACTCGTTCGCGGGTCGTTCTGCTAGGCAGGTTTCGACACGATCCTTCCGCAGGTTCACCTACGGAAACCTTGTTACGACTTCTCCTTCCTCTAAATGATAAGGTTCAGTGGACTTCGCGACGTCGCGGCAGCGAACCGCCCACGTCGCCGCGATCCCAACACTTCACCGACCATTCAATCGGTAGGAGCGACGGCGGTGTGTACAAAGGGCAGGATTTAGTCAACGCGAGCTGATGACTCGCGCACTTAGGAATTCCTCGTTGAAGACCAACAATTGCAATGATCTATCCCCATCACGATGAAATTTCAAAGATTACCCGGCCCTGCCGGCCAAGGCTATAGACTCGTTGAATACATCAGTAGCGCGTGCGGCCCGTAACATCTAAGGCATCACAGACCTGTTATTGCCTCAAACTTCCTTGGCCTAAAAGGCCATAGTCCTCTAATAGCTAGCCACGGAGGATCACCGTAGCTAGTTAGCGTGTCGAGGTCTGTTCGTTAACGGAATTAACCAGACAAATCGCTCCACCAACTAAGAACGGCCATGCACCACCACCCATAGAATCAAGAAAGAGCTCAGCTCATCAATCCTTACTATAATCGACCTGGTAAGTTTCGTGTTGAGTCAGCCGCAGCTCCACTCGTGGTGCCCTTCCGTCACCTTTAAGTTTCACCTTGCGACCATACTCCCCCGGAACCCAAAGACTTTGATTTCATATGCCGGCGGAGTCCTAAAAGCAACATCCCGATCCCCATCGGCATCGTTTATGGTTGAGACTAGGACGGTATTCGATCGCTCGAGCCCCCAACTTTCGTTTGATTAATGAAAACATCCTTGGCAAATGCTTTAGCTTGTTCGCTTTCATAAATCCAAGAATTTCACCCTCGACTATGAAATATGAATGCCCTGACCGTCCCTCGTTAATCATTACTCCGATCCCGAAGGCCAACACAATAGGATCGAAATCCTATGATGTTATCCCATGCTAATGGCGTTGAGCCCGCTGAGCACTCTAATTTGTTCAAAGTAACAGCAACGGAGGAACGACCCGCCAATTAAGGCCGAGCGCATCGCCGGCAAAGAGGACGAGCGATCGGTGCTCACCGTGAGGCGGACCGGCCGACCCACCCCTAAGTCCAACTACGAGCTTTTTAACCGCAACAACTTTGATATACGCTAACTGAGCTGGAATTACCGCGGCTGCTGGCACCAGACTTGCCCTCCAATGGATCCTCGTTAAGGATTTAGATTGTACTATTCCAATTACCGACTCATAGAGCCCGGTATTGTTATTTATTGTCACTACCCCGTGTCGATTGGGTAATTTGCGCGCCTGCTGCCTTCCTTGGATGTGGTAGCCGTTTCTCGTGCCCTCCTAATCGAACCCCATTCTCCGTCACCCGTCACCACCATAGTAGGCCACTATCCTACCATCGAAAGTTGATAGGGCAGAAATTTGAATGATGCGTCGCCGGCAAAAGTACGCGATCCGTCGAGTTATCATGAATCATCAGAGCAACGGGCAAAGCCCACACGACCTTTATCTAATAAATGCATCCCTTCCAGAAGTCGGGTTTGTTGCACGTATTATTCTAGAATTACTACGGTTATCCGAGTAGCAAATACCATCAAACAAACTATAATCGATTTAATGAGCCATTCTGCAGCTTTTTGCATCGAATTTGTTCATACTCACATGCATGGCTTAATCTTTGAGACAAGCATATGACTACTGGCAGATCAACCAGGTAGCATTCCGCCGACGTCGGGCATCTGCATGGCCCTCAACATGCCCCGTGAGCTACGAAGAGGTCATAACAGAGCACGAGCATCGTCCGTGTCAAGAGACAAAATGCATAGGCATCGAGAGATGAGGGCCTCAACCCTACTCTCAAAATATTTTCCGATCCGAAAGCACGACGAAAGCACCAGTGCACCGACGAGGCCACGCTGACGGCGGGGGCACTTCAAGGCACGATTGAGGTCCACCACGCACCCCGGGGCACGGGATGGAGAAGGACGGCAACACATCCATAATTCCATCCGCTTAGGTACGCAGCATGATCCTGATCGCACCCTTTGAGTTCGATTACAACAAGGGATTAATGAAGAGGAGTGCGGATCGACAGTTCGGATGCGAGTAGCATGGAGCCCGCCAATACACACAACCAAAACGCCACTCATATGCCTATTGCGTATTAGTAGTAGCGCCCACACACCGCCCAACAGCCCACCCAACCCAATGGTAGGGAGCGGAAGGAACAACGAACGAGGGCGCACCACAACCGCTTGGCACGAGAACTACGAGGGGAAAGTCCCACCGGACTTGGTCGAGCCAAGACCGAGCCTACAACTCAACTTACACCCCCCAAAGGCCGCTGCTGTCAAAGGACTTGGTACTAGGGTCGCGGGCGCTCAATGCGGGCAAGGGCTTGGCAAGGCTAAGGCACCGTGTGGTCGCCGACTTGGGATGCGCCCCTAAACGTGAGGGGGCGAAAGGGCAGCTGGCTCGAGCCCATAGCAATGCATAAGCCACCCCAAGAGATCTTTGCCCGAATAGGGAACTTGGTCTTGAGTCGTTATTACATTTCTATGGGCACGGGCTTGACCGGCCGGAAAATTGTCACCCCGGCCACCACTGCTGGCGCGATCGACTCACCTCGTGGTGAGTCGTTGCGGACGACCTGACCCCCATGGGGCTAGACGCACCCCACCCGGCTCGGAGGGGGCACGCCGGGGGCAGCGGATCTCTACCCCTTAAAGAGCTAAAAACTTCGCCAATATGCTACCGTGCAACATTCGACTGTCCGAAATGCGGACACTCTTCTTTAGCTCCAGACATCCTGTGCACTAAGGTGCTGATGGGTGCCTGAGGCTCCTGCACATCCAAGCACCACTCCGGTGTTGTTTGCAACTGTTCGCGGGTCGTTCTGCCAGGGTTTCGAAATGATCCTTCCGCAGGTTCACCTACGGAAACCTTGTTACGACTTCTCCTTCCTCTAAATGATAAGGTTCGGATTTCGCGACGTCAGGGCAGCGAACCGCCCACGTCGCCGCGATCCGAACACTTCACCGACCATTCAATCGTAGGAGCGACGGGCGTGTGTACAAAGGGCGGATCGTAGTCAACGCGAGCTGATGACTGCGCTTACTAGGAATTCCTCGTTGAAGACCAACAATTGCAATGATCTATCCCCATCACGATGAAATTTCAAAGATTACCGCGCCGGCCAAGGCTATAGACTCGTTGAATACATCAGAAGGCGCGTGCGGCCGTAACATCTAAGGGCATCATGCACTGTATTGCCTCAAACTTCCTTGGCCTAAAAGGCCATAGTCCTCTATAGGCTAGCCACGGAGGATCACCTGTGTAGCTAGTTAGGTGTCGAGGTCTCGTTCGTTAACGGAATTAACCGATAAATCGCTCCACCAACTAAGAACGGCCATGCACCACCACCCATAGAATCAAGAAAGAGCTCTCACCCAACCTTACTATGTCCGACCTGTAAGTTTCCGTGTTGAGTCAATTGCCGCAGGCTCCACTCGGTGGTGCCTTCCGTCAATTCCTTTAAGTTTCAGCCTTGCACCATACTCCCCTGAACCCAAAGACTTTGATTTTCATAAGGTGCCGGCGGAGTCCTAAAAGCAACATCCGCCGATCCTCGGTCGGCATCGTTATGGTTGAGACTAGGACGGTATCTGATCGTCTTCGAGCCCCAACTTTCGTTCTTGATTAATGAAAACATCCTTGGCAAATGCTTTCGCAGCTTGTTCGTCTTCATAAATCCAAGAATTTCACTCGACTATGAAATACGAATGCCCCTGACGTCCCTCGTAATCATTACTCCGATCCGAAGGCCAACACAATAGGATCGAACCTATGATGTTATCCCATGCTAATGTATACGTAGGCCTGCTTTGAGCACTCTAATTTCTTCAAAGTAACAGCGCCGGAGGAACGATCGCCAATTAAGGCCGAGCGCATCGCCGCGTAGGGACGAGCAGACTGGTGCTCACCGTGAGGCGGACCGGCCGACCCACCCCTAAGTCCAACTACGAGCTTTTAACTGCAACAACTTAAATATACGCTATTGAGCTGGAATTACCGCGGCTGCTGGCACCAGACTTGCCTCCAATGGATCCTCGTTAAGGATTTAGATTGTACTTATTCCAATTACCGCACTCATAGAGCCCAGATTGTTATTTATTGTCACTACCTCCCGTGTCGATTGGTAATTTGCGCGCCGCTGCCTTCCTTGGATGTGGTAGCCGTTTCTCAGTGCCCTCTCCGAATCGAACCCAACCTCCGTCACCCGTCACCACCATAGTAGGCCACTATCCTACCATCGAAAGTTGATAGGGCAGAAATTTGAATGATGCGTCCGCACAAAGGCAGCGATCCGTCGAGTTATCATGAATCATCGTAGTAACGGCAAAGCCCGCGTCGACTTTTATCTAATAAATGCATCCTTCCAAGTCGGGTTTGTTGCACGTATAGCTCTAGAATTACTACGGTTATCCGAGTAGCAAATACCATCAAACAAACTATAATCGATTTAATGAGCCATTCGCAGCTTCACAATCAATTTGTTCATACTACACATGCATGGCTTAATCTTTGAGACAAGCATATGACTACCGGCGATCAACCAGTAGCATTCCTCCGCGACGTCGGCACCGCATGGCCCTCAACATGCCCTCGTGAGCTACGAAGAGGTCATAACAGAGCACGAGCATCGTCCGTGTCAAGAGACAAATGCATAGGCATCGAGAGATGAGGGCCTCGAACCCTACTCTCAAAAATATTTTCCGCATCCGAAAGCACGATCGAGCACCAAGTAACCGACGAGGCCACGCGATTTAAGGGGCGCACTCGGGACACAAGGCACGATTGAGGTCCACCACGCACCCCGAAGGGCACGGGATGGTGGCCGAGGCTCCCTGCACACCAAGGGCCGAGGTGCCGAGGTGGCCGAGGCCCCTGCACCACTAAGGGCCTATTTTACCGATGGTGCCCGAGGCTCCCGTGATCACCAAGGGCTTAGTTTGCCGATGGTGCCCGAGCCTCTCGCACGACTAAGGGCCTAGGTTGCCGATGGTGCCCGAGGTTCCCGCGACATCCAAGCACCAAGGTGTCGATGGTGCTCGAGGCTCCTGCACGACCAAGGGCCTAGGGTTGCCGATACAAGGTCCGAGGCTCCCCTGACGACCAAGGGCCTAGTTTGCCGATGGTGTCCGAGGCTCCCGCGACATCCCAAAGACCTAGGGGCCGGAGAAGCGCCGAGGCACCCGCACGACCAAGGGCCTATTTTCTCGATGGTGCCCGAGGCTCCCCGCACGACCAAGGGCTTAGTTTGCCGATGGTGCCCGAGCCTCTCGACGACCAAGGGCCTAGGTTGCCGAGGTGCCCGAGGTTCCCAGACATCCAAGCACCAAGGTGCCGATGGTGCTGAGGCTCCCCGCACGCACCAAGGGCCTAGGTTGCCGACAGCTGTCCGAGGCTCCTGCACATCATAGCACCGAGGTGCCGATGGTGCCCGAGGCCCCCGCACGCACTAAGGGCCTAGGGTTGCCGATGGTGCCCGAGGCTCCGCGACATCGAAGCACCGAGCCGATGGCGCCCGAGGCTCCTTCATGGCCAAGGGCTTAGTTTGCCGATGGTGTCCGGCCTCGACATCCTAGCACTAAGGTGCCGATGGTGCCCGAGGCTCCGCGTGACAAGGGCCTATGCGGCATCGAACGGTCACGGAGCACCGCCGGACGGATCGCCGGAGCACGGACGGATCACGAGCACCGCCGGAACCTAACCGCGGTGGGGCACCACGTCCCGCATACGGCATGCGGTCAGGCTCGACAACCCCGCCACTTCAATATCACCCTAAAGAGCTAAAAAACTTGGTCAATGCCAACAGTGACATCATGTGTCCGAAATGGGGACACTTTTTAATTCGACGCCCCCGCACCAACAGGGGCCCAACTTTAGCTTTGGTGCTCAAGGCTCTCACATCCATGCATTAAGGTGCCGATGGTGCCTGAGGCTCCCTGCGACATCCAAGCACCAAGGTACCGATGGTGCTCGAGGCCCCGTGACCACCAAGGGCCTAGGTTGCCGACAAGTGTCCGAGGCTCTCAGACATCATAGCACCGAGGTGCCGATGGTCTCCGAGGCTTCCCACAACCAAGGGCATAATTTGCCGAGTGTCCGATGCTCCCGACATCCATGCACCAAGGTGCCGATGGTGCCTCGAGGCTCCCGACATCCAAGCATCAAGGTTACCGATGGTGTCCGAGGTTCACACATCCGAGCCACCAAGGTGCCGGAGGCTTTGTTAAGGAAGGACCGGAGGATTCATCCATTGTTGGCTATCCGACCCTACCCTTGATTGGGGAGGGACCGGACAACTCATTCATTGTTGGGTACCAACATATAATGATATTTGAATTCTACCTTTGGTATCGGGAGGGACTCAAGACACCGACTCACCCATGATGACTTCAGATATTCCGGATACCACGGATGGA
>NW_026291342.1:5000-9596 GCF_025698545.1 Gossypium raimondii | reverse complement strand
CAAGGAATACCCATATTAGTGTTTAGTAGTTTCAAATAGAAATCAAAATGGGCGTGGCCAAGTGGTAAGGCAACGGTTTTGGTCCTGCTATGGAGGTTCGAATCCTTCCGTCCCAGAGCATACTCTATTTATATATCAGAATAACCATATCCGAATCTAAATTGCTCTTTTTGTTTTGCCTTCTTTCTAACAGTCAAGTAGTGGATGTGATTCTTGCTTTTGATTTTTAATGATTTCTTAAGATTGGCACCTGAACAACTGTGAGATTGCTGGATCTATTCTACCGAGTTATTTGATCTATCAGGTTGTTTGAAGATGCACGGTAGATTCAAAAAAAAGATTAGTTTATTTGTATTATTTATAATATTCGTGATATTATTATTATTTTCTCAATATTATTATTAATGATATTCTTTATTTTTTTTTTAACTTTTATTATACTTTTCTATTCTAATTAAACTTTTCGATTCTAATAAAAAAAATAAATATTGCATCTAGACAATCATATAATATGGGGTAGTTTGAATTCTTATTGAGGCTTTTTCTTCCTAAATTATTTATTTATTTCATATAGCATATAGAAGGAAATTGATTTCATATAGAAAGTATAGATAGATTACTATGTATCGACTGAACCAATGACTATTCATGATTCCATAATTGAATCAATGCTCCAAACTAGAGGAATGTTATGGTAAAACTTCGTTTGAAACGATGTGGTAGAAAGCAACGTGCGACTTGAAGGACATGATCAGCTGTGGATGTCAAAACCCACCACTTTCCGTTATGTAGAAATGAAGGTGCTTTTTGCTCGACATCCTTTGTTCTATTAGAATCCGTCTTTTTGTTGGGTTGTAATGTAAATAGTACAGGATGGAGCTCGAAGAGAAACATCCATTTTTCAGGGGCAAGGATCTAGGGTTAGTTAATGGAAATCATTGTTGGAACAACTTCGTAAGTCTATTTGTGATATAGAAATCGAAAGGATCCGATTCCAACTATTTTCAAATCAAAAAGAAAAGTTGTTGGAATTGGTAAAACTCTTTCGATCAAAAGTGTATCATGCGGGAATTAATCGTTCATATGATTCTTTGATAGAAAAAAAAAAGAGAGAAAAAAGGGCATGTTGCTGCCATTTTTGAAATGATTAAATATCGCCGAAGGAATGTCTAAACCCAATGATTCAAGGCAAAGATAAAAGATCCTAGAACAAGGAAATACCCTTTTCCATTTTCTCAACAACTAGATTAAAATGAAGAATCGTAATAGATTCTAAGCGAGACAAACAAAAAAGGGGTTAGAGACCACTCAATAAAGGAATGCCTAAGGATTATTTTTTGAGCATTTTGCGAGTTATTTGACTTGAGTTATGAGAGTACGAATGCTTTTTTCTTCTTTTTTTTGGAAAAAAAAAGACGGGGTTAAATGTCTAATTGATTTGCTGGTTTATGGATCTTTTTGACATTCTAATTCCATACATTCTAATTCCATACATAGACATAACTTTTAATTAATCATTTTTTTCTCGAGCCGTACGAGGAGAAAACTTCTTATACGTTTCTAGGGGGGGGGTATTATTTAACTACATCTATCCCAATGAGCCGTTTATCGAATCGTTGCAATTGATGTTCGATCCCGAAGAGAGGGAAGAGATCTTCGAAAAGTGGGTTTTTATGATCCGATAAATAATCAAACCTATTTAAATGTTCCCGCCATTCTCTATTTCCTTGAAAAAGGAGCTCAACCCACAGCAACTGTTCATGATATTTTAAAGAAGGCGGGTGTTTTTACAGAACTTAGTCTTAATCAAACAAAATTCAATTAATGAAATCCAAAAAAGAGGGTGTGGATGATTCATATCTAGCTTTGTATAAATTTTTCTTTATTATTTCCTCCCCCCTCTTTTGGTCTATTCAGACTTTTATTTTTAAAAAATTGATTATTCGTATTTCTTATTGCTTTGCTACTATAGAATATTCCTACTATAAAATCTAGAATACCGTGTTCTATAACAACAAAACCCGATTTTATTGAGCCAATTTTATTGATAGAAAATAGAGAGAAAAAAGATCAAGTGAATAAATGAAGTAATTGCATTTAAACATTTACAAAAACAACCTAAAATAAGATAAAAAAAACAGATAAAATAACATATAACATATAAAAGAAGAGAAAATATTAATAATAATTAATAAAAAAAATGAATTCTTTTTTTCATTGTATTTTTGGAGTCTTTTTTATATTCTTTATTCTTTTCTCAACTCTCAACATTTATATTCAAAATTTACAATCATATTGACAACAGTGTATCGAACAAATATAATTCGATCATAGATAAATAGATCCATTTATCCTCGTTTGGCACTTCACTTGATTCAAATAATGCAAATAATGGGTTCTTTCTTTGAATTTGTTGTGATACAATAATTTTTTTTTATTGTAATTGTATTGAAACAAAAAAAATGGATAACAATGGAATGAATAAGACAGGAGGCGGTCCGCAAATTTTCACTTATTCTATTTCTATTTCTATGGTTTTATCTGAGAATTTCGTGTCTTTTTTTTTATTCCAATTTTTGCTAATTTCGTGTTTTGATTGCCTAGTGCAATTCCATTTTTTTATTCCGATTGGATCTACATATTCTAATTTTTTTCGGGTTGCTAACTCAACGGTAGAGTACTCGGCTTTTAAGTGCGACTAGCATCTTTTACACATTTGTATGAAGAAAGGGATTCGTTCAGACCATCGGTAGAGTTTGTAAGACCACGACTGATCCTGAAAGGAGTGGATGGAAAAAAGAGCATGTCGTAGCAATGGAGAATTCTAAGAATCCTTTTTTTCCGGATCATTCCAAAAAAAACCGTTTTTGAATTTTTGGTGCGGAACAAAAAAAATGAATTGAATTCAAAGTTGGGTCGAGTGAATAAATGGATAGAGCTCTACGGCCCCAATTATAGGGAAACAAAAAGTAACGAGCTTCTGTTCTCAATTTGAATGATTACCTGATCTAATTAAACGTTAAAAAGAAATTAGTGCCTAATGGGGTAAAAGGTTTTTCTCATGGAGTAAATTATCGATTTTTTATGAGTCCTTGTTATTAGGCATTCCCTTTATGGAGTTAGCCATGAATGTGTAGAAGAAGCAGTATATTGATAAAGGAAGATATTTTTTTCCAAAATCAAAAAGGCGATTGGGTTGAAAAATAAAGGATTTCTAACCGTCTTCTTATCCTATAACGAACATAAATAAATTAGATGGCAAAAGAAAAGATAGGATAGAGAATCCGTTGATGAATCCGCTCATCTCCAAGGGTATCTATTCTTTTCTTACTATAATACCTTGTTTTGACTGTATCGCACTATGTATCATTTAATAACCGAATAGATCCCCTATCTTTGGTTCAAATCGAATTTGAAATGGAGGAATTTCAAGTATATTTAGAACTAAATAGATCCCGCCGACACGATTTCCTATACCCACTTATTTTTCGGGAGTATATTTATGCACTTGCTCATGAGCATGGTTTAAATATCGTCGATTGATTTTTGAAAAAATCAGGGTTATAGTAATAAATTCAGTTCACTAATTGTGAAACGTTTAATTCTTCGAATGGATCAACAGAATCGTTTGATTAGTTCTGCTAATGATTCCAGCCAAAATCCGGTTTTTGGACACAAATATAATTTGTATTCTCAAATGATAGCGGCAGGATTTGCAGTCATTGTGGAAATTCCATTTTCCTTACGATTAATATCTTACTCACAAGGGGCAGAAGCCGCAAAATCTCATAATTTTCAATCAATTCATTCAATATTTCCTTTTTTAGAGGACAAATTCTCACATTTAAATTATGTGTTAGAGGCACTAATACCTCATCCCATCCATCTAGAAATCTTAGTTCAAAGCCTTCGCTACTGGGTAAAAGATGCTTCTTCTTTGCATTTATTACGGTTCTCTCTCTACGAGTATTGTAATTTGAAGAGTTTTATTACTCCAAAGAAATCTATTTCGATTTTTAATCCAAGATTATTCTTGTTCCTGTATAATTCTCATACATGTGAATACGAATCTATTTTCCCTTTTTCTCCGTAATCAATCTTCTCATTTACGATCAACATCTTCTGGAGTCTTTCTTGAACGAATTTTTTCTATGGAAAAATAAAGTATCTTGGCGAGTCTTTTATAATGATTTTCAGAACAACCTGTAGTTGTTCAAAGACCCTTTCATACATTTTATTGGGTATCAAGGAAAGTCAATTCTGGCCTCGAAAGGATACGTCTCTTCTGATCAATAAGTGGAAATATTACTTTGTCGATTTATAGCAATATTATTTTTACCTGTGGTCTCAATCATTAGGAAGAGTCCGTATAAATCAATTATCTAAATATTCTCTCGACTTTCTGGGCTATCTTTCATAAAAAGCGATTAAATCCTTCAGTGGTTTTGCAGAGTCAAATGCTAGAAAATTCATTTCTAATAGATAATGCTGTGAAGACGTTGGATACAAGAATTCCAATTATTTCGATCATTGGATCATTGTCTAAGGCGAAATTTTGTAAATACATTAGGGCACCCCATTAGTAAGCCGACGTGG
>NW_026291341.1:0-33937 GCF_025698545.1 Gossypium raimondii | reverse complement strand
AGTCGTTATCAAGTAATAAGTAAGTATCGAGTTATCATCTCCACAGGATTGTATTTGTGTTAAGTCACTTAATTTGTAAAATTATATTAACAATTTGGTAAATAAAACATAATATAGTTGAGAAGTAGTGATTAAAATATATTAAACTAAACGCAATGATCCCTAGTGCAAATTATCCTAAGTACGCAAACTATATGAATGAAATAGATTTTAGTAAAATTAAACACAATCAAACAATTATAACATAAATAAACTAGGATAATTACTTTAATAAAACTTAATTTATTATCAACATGCTTAATAACATTCGAAAAATATTCCATGGCAACTCGATCTTTCATGAGTTTGGAAACCACATTAGGTCCTTTCGAATCCTTTACTTAGTAAATACGTATTTTACTAATCCTTATTTACTAGGGGTTTCTTAGCATCCGTGTAGGTAACAGGACATGTCGTTTGAAACAATTTAATCACACAAATCTAAAAACTATGCGATAATGAGCTTGGTCGAGTTGTTATGAAACCTTCAATTTAATTAGGTCAGATCTAAATTGAGCATGCACATTTCAATTATGTGTCCATTTGATACGATTCCTACGTTGATGAATTCGAAGTGTATTGTTGCCCGATCGTTAAAACAGGGAAGAATCGTTTGAGTTTGAATTGAAGTCGATTTAGGCTAAATAGGGCTTATGGGTGTCAATGGATAGGATTATGAAAGAAGGTTAGTTAAATGTATAAGGTTTGGCTATGAAAGAATAGAAAACTTGGTGTTTGAATTTTAAAATGGTAACTTGAGAACAAGAATGAACCAACTCTTTGTTAAGGGTTGACCCGAGACTTATAGGTTCTAAAGTTGATTTTAAAAACTAAGACGGAAACCTCGACCCACTATCTAGATCAGATAGGAACCTTGGTATAATTTGGGTTGAATGCCACACGTAAACGTGATAAGTTCAATTGAACAAAAACGGTTGACGCCACTAACTACTTAGATAAGTCAACGAAGTTTTTGGAAGAAATTTAAGAGAAGATTCCTCTCTAAATTTTGACAGCAATTCGTTAAAGGTTCAAAAGTCCTTTACAAAGTGAAAATTCAGCTATTTATAATAATCACCTAAGCTAGCCGAATGGTCACTTACATTACTTAAAAATTAAGCAAATGAATCACTTAAATGGACTAGCTAGATTCGGCTGAACTTGGAGCTCCAATAGTCACCTTCTAGATGGATAATTGAACTTGGAACTTGAGTGAATAAATGGCAGCAGCTACATTCAGTTGATGTGCTTAAAGGAGCTCATTTAATTGGCAACCATTGCTGAAAAATTGCCAGCAATTAAGGAGATGCCAAATAGTCACTTTGAGTGTGAAAACCAAGTTTTGAAGAGTCCTTGAATATGAACACCTTGAACCGAACAGCCATGATGTATCCAGCAATGTGTAAGCAATAAATTCGGCTGAATGGTCACCTAGGAAACTTCAAACAGCAGCCAACTTCATTTTCCCATTCATGCATGTGCCGTCCCTTCATGTACCTTCTTTAATACCTTTCATGCACCAAGGACGTTCATGGGTAATGTACCTACAGCAACATTCATCAATTAAATCAAATACATGTTTAGACACATTAAATTAACACTAAAAATCTGCACATATAATTTAGTTTGGACAAGTCACATTAAAACATGTAATGAAATTTGACTCATTAAAAATGCATAAAACATATTAATAAGCTGTAAAAATTAAGACAAATTAATGACATGTAAAAATAACTCAATTAAGATGCAAAATTAAATTTGTCCGATTTTAAATTATGCAAACAACTAAAATTAATTGAGTCTGTAATAAACTAATTAAATGACGCAAATAATTATTTCAGCTACTATAATAAAGGTCTTAAAGATATTGAGCTAAAATTGTCGAAATGAGCTAAATGAAGCTCCACAAAATATAATTGAGCTACGCCCAGCTTGTAAAAACGACGAGCCTCGCTTGTAGGTGAAACAATGGCCATTCCGAGGGCGGGCCGATCACCATTAGCCATCGTCTGGTCAAGATCGCCACTAATTCAGTGCATTTCAATCACGTATGAACAAAATACGACTTGATTTTATTTGAAAACATGATCGATTGAGGCACAAACATTATAAGCATGAATCAAATAAATATTATTTAATCAAAGCAATCATCCTAGCTTAAATAAAATTAATATAACATTTTTGTAAACAAGAACAAAGAACACATAGCAAACATCTTTATATTAAATTAAAGAAAAGGAAGATTAAACCCAATTCAAAGTGGCTATCACCCAATACTTTGACTGACGCCTCCTTTGTTCCTTTGCTTTGCTTCTTTGCTGATGGCTCTCTAAGGTGGCCGACCAAGGGTTCTTTGATGCGAACATGGCTTTGTAGAGTTTTCTGAATCACTTATGTGCCCGATTGTTAGATGAAGAAGTATCGTTCGATTTTGAAGTATCGTTGGAATTAGGCTAAGTGTAAAGTATGGTAACAAAGATAGGCTCAAAAGAGTTAAGTATAAAATGATATAGGTTCGGCTAACAAGGAAATCAAAGAAAGAGATTGGTTTGTGGGATGATGGAATGAAATGGGCTTAAGGGTCAAGAGTGAACCAACACTATAAACGAGTGTCGACCCGAAACTTATAGGACTCTTAAGGTGATTTGGTGTTAAAAGAGGGATCCTTGACCCGTTACCTAACAAGGTAAGAACAAAAGGTGTATGGTTTGGTGAATGCCAAACTACACGAGTGATAAGTTAGAAATAAAAAATAGGATGACACCACTAACTAGCGATAAGTTAAGCTAAGTCTTGAATGAAATTTGAGAGAAAGAAATCTCACAAATGACAATAATTCATTCAAAGTTTCAAAATTTCGAACAACCAAAAATAATACATTATTTATAGTAAAATCTAAGGCTAGATAGACATTTGATTTCACTTTTAATGAGTGAAAGTTCCGTGAAATTTCAAGTAGCTTCCTCGAAGATTCTTATGCATAGAGGACGCCAATGGACGGTGACATGACCCTACTTGATGATGAGTCAAATTCACTAAGTTGCCCGATCGTCGACGAGGAGTTTGTTCGCTTCGTTTAAAGAGTAGATTTAGTTAAGAAGTAGCGAAAGTCTTTTTAAGGTATTCAAAGATAGGATAATTTATGTCTTGATTTAGTTAAATTAAAGATGTCTTGATGTCATTTAGTTTGTCTAAATTATTACATGTTTTAAATTTGTCTAGCTTAATTTATGTGTTATGATTTGTTAATATTTAAGTTGTCTCAATGTTATTTAGGATGTTCACATTATATTTTAATTTAGTTCGATGAATTTGTTTGAAATTAATTAAGTTCATGTTTATTTTTAGGTGCAAATTAATTTGGAGATGAATTAGGCGATTCATGCATGGAGATTCAATGAATTTGAAGATGCATGTGCAGCTGAATTAATGCATTAAAAGCTGATTAATTTTGGTGTTCTTCAAGGCAACTATTCGCCAAGAGTGATCAAGCTTTTCATCCTTTCAAGCTTGGCCGATTCTCTTCCCAAGGGCATATAAAAGCTGTTCACACTATGTCTATTCGGTTCAGCCATGTTCACACTTCAAGGCTCTTCAAACCGTCCATTCACACTTCTAAATGGCTGTTCAAGTTGCCAATTATCGCTTGTAATTTTTCATCAATAGTTGCTTCATGAATGACCTCATTAAACTCCATTGGCGAATGTAGTACTGTCATTTTCCAAGTTCATTGAAAGCTCTTCCTTGGTCTCTATTCAGCCGAACCTTGATGCAAGCATATACATGAATTTAAGCTGAATTTTTGTTCAATTTTGCTTAGAAATTAAGTCTAGAATATGTCCATTCGGCTACTAGACATTAGACTATAAATAGTTGCTCAATTTCTTGTAAAGGACTTTTAATGAATTTCGAATGAAATATCATTTTAGTGAGGCAATTCACTCTCTTTATTCTTCAAAGCTCAATTGACTTATCTTTACGAGTGGCGTCAATCGACTTTGTTTTTGAACTTATCACCATAAGGTGTGTATGCGTCCAACTATACCGAAGGTTCCTATTTTGCTAAATAGAGGGTCTCGATTTTATCTACCATTTCTTTCCTTTTCTTTGAAACCTTTAAGCTTGGGTCCTTATTTGCTAATAAGGGTTCGTTCTTGTTTCATTGAAACCATTTATCCCCATTTTCTTCCTAAATCATTTAAAACCAATATAACTCATCTTATTGAATTGAACTAAATCGACACTACCTAAATTCGATCGGAACATAATACGACTCGTCACATCATCCGAATCGAGCTCAGATCGCTTGGTATCGAGCTGGTTAATTTAGGTACGTAAATTGTAGTTTCAAAAAAATCAAGAAAAAAATCGAAAAGAAAAAAAATTTGAAAAAAAAATTGCATACGGTCTAGGTGCAGACGAAAAGACGTGAAAGATCCGTAAAAAAAAGAGTCTGGAGACATTTCAATAGAAATTTTTCCAAAATCTCATCCTACACTCTTTTATATCCCCGTGAGTGAAATTTCACGCAATTGAAAAAAAAATTCAAAGAAAAAACAAAATTGAAAGAAAAAATTGTATACGGTTTAGGTGTGGACGAAAAGAACGTGAAAGATCCGTAAAAAAAAGTCTGAGACACTTCAATAGAAATTTTTCCAAAATCTCATCCTACACTCTTTTATATCCCCCGTAGTGAAATTTCACGCAATTGAAAAAAAAATTTCGATATAAAAAAAAAGTCTTACGCAATGGTGAACGCCACACTCGGGTTGGGGAGTGATAAGTTCGAAAGAAAGACTCGGAAAGACGCCACTAGAAGCTAGATAAGTCTTACGGGTCTCGAACGAAATTTGAGAGAAAATGCCTTACAAATTTGGCAGCAATTCGTTACTTAAAATGTCAAAAGTCCTTTACAAAGTGAAGTTTTCAGCTATTTATAGGTAGCAATTAAACTAGACGAATAGTCACATACAACCCTTAAGAATTAAGCAAAATGAACCAATTAATTGAGCTGATCAGATTCTATTGAATGGGAGCTCCAATGGTCACTTCTAGATGGATAATTGAACCTTGAACAACTTGGATGGTGCATGGATGAGCTAGGTTCGCCAATGAGCATAAATAGGCTCATTTAAGTTGAATCTTTGGCTGAAAAGTGACCAGCAATAAAGGTGAACGTGAATAGCCAAAATAAGTGTGAAAAGTCGACTTTGAAGAGTCCTTGAGTGTGAACATTATGAACCGAACAGCCAAGAGTGTGAACTTCATGTGTGAACGGCATTATGCTGGTTCTTAAATCATTTAAAATCAGCTGAACATTCTTCATGCATGAAACGCCACATTCATTGAACCTATGGTTCATGCACCTAGCTTAAATGCTTCCATCCACATTCTACCAACCTACACAACATGAACAAATGAATTTAGTTAATCATTATTCAGCTGAATCATATTAGAAACATAATTTAGACAACATTAATCCATATAATTAAAACAAGACACAATTAATTAAACTAAGCCTAATTAATTCGGTTTGAACAAGACAAATTAAAAACATGTATTAAGACATATTTATAAGTCATGAGGAAATTAATTTGACTTAATAACATGTAAGAAAAACACAATTAATCATGCATAATTAAATCCCACCAGATTTGAGACAAATTAAATAGCAAAATTATTTGAGCTGAATTTGCAAGTTTTGAGCTAAATTGAGCTGATTTGAGCTCATTGAGCTAAATTGGAAGTTAATTCAGCTCGTAGTAAAATGCATGGAGTGTAATTCGAGTTGGTCCAAGCTTCTTCGATGTGCCCACCAAAGTCTCGCCCCAAACTTTGTTAACTAAAGCCGAACAGCCTCCTTGAATTGTTTGGCTCGTGATCGGGTGATGGGACCTTGAGGCAGCTCCAAAGGCTCCTTGCTCGAGCTAGATTGGACTTGAGGCGTGGCCATATCATCCTCCCCCTCTTCAAAGCGATTTGCCCTCAAATCGAAATCTGCATCAAAAGGGGATAAGTCAGAGACATTAAAACTTGCACTTATGTTATACTCACCGGTAGATTGCCGATAAGAATTTTCGTTAATCTGCTCCAAAACTTGGAAAGGTCCGTCACCACGCGGTAATAGCTTTGATCTACGTTATGGAAATCGTTCCTTTCTCATGTGAACCTGCACCCAATCACCGTGTTCAAAGATAATTCTTTACGACCCTTATTCGCTTTCCTAGGATAACTCTCGGTTCTTGCTTCAATGTTGGCTCGAACTTTTCGATGTAACTCCTTTACATACTCGCCTTCTTTTTAGCATCTGCATGAATAAGTTGATCGTTAGGTAAAGACGCTAAATCTAAAGGAGTTAACGGTTGAATCCATAAACGATTTCAAAAGGAGAGTGTTTGGTTGCCGAATGAACGGATCGATTGTATGCGAAATTCTATATGCGGTAAACACTCCTCCCATGACTTGAGATTTTTCGTATGATGGCTCTTAACAAAGTTGATAGCACTTTCGGTTGACCACTCCGCTTGGCCATCCGTTTGGGGGTGACAAGTGGTTGAAAACAGCAGTTTAGTCCCGAGCTTTCCCCACAATGACCTCAAAAGTGACTCAAAACTTCACGTCTCGATCGAAACAATCGTCCCTGGATGCCATGCAAACGAACAATTTCCTTAAAGAAAAGATTAGCAATATGAATGGCATCATCGGTTTTGAGCAAGAAATAAAATGAGACATTTTGAGAAGCGATCAACAACAACAAAAATAGAGTCCTTCCTCGTCTTAGTCCTAGGCAATCCAAGGACAAAATCCATAGAGATGTCCTCCCAAGGTGCGTCGGGTATAGGGAGTGGCGATACAACCCGTGCGGCTTAATCTTGATTTGGCCTTCTTGCACGTCACACATCTCGCACACACTGCTCGACGTCCCTTTTCATTTTCGCCAATAAAAATGCTCTTGGAGGGTTGCTAATGTTTTTCCAACGAAATGGCCCATAAGGCCTCCGCTATGTGCCTCATGTACTAATAGGTCTCGTCTTTAACTCCGCAGACACATAATTTTCCTTCTCTAAAAGAAATCCGTCGCTCCTATAAAACTTATCAATAGCAACACTTTCACAAGCAACAAATATTTCTCCAAAATCATCATCGCCAGGATATAAATCTTTTAACAATGCAAAACCAAGCGCTTTAGAATCCAAATACGACAAAGGGTATACCTTCTTGAAAGAGCGTCACCACGATATTTTCCTTACCCTTTTATATTTAATGACATAGGAAATGACTCCAAATACTCCACCCACTTAGCATGATGTTTGTTTAATTTGTGTTGTCCTTTAATGTGCTTTAACGCTTCATGATCCGAATGGATCACGAACTCCTTTGGCCACAAATAATGTTGCCAAGTCTCGAGAGCGCGGATAAGTGCATACATCTCCTTGTCATAAACGGGGTAGTTTAGCACAGCACCATTCAAATTTTCACTAAAGTAAGCGATCGGTCTCCCGTCTTGAGTCAACACGGCACCTATTCCAACACCTGAGGCATCACACTCAATTTCAAATGTTTTAGAAAAATCAGGCAATGCTAACAACGGAGCTTTAGTAAGACAATCTTTAATAATATTAAAAGAATTTTCTTGCTCTTCGCCCCAATGAAAAGTCAAATTCTTCTTGATAGTGCTTGTCAACGGTGCGCTAACGTATAAAGTTAGGTACAAATCGCCTATAGAAACTTGCTAGGCCATGGAAGCTTCAAGACTTGGCTTATGCTCGTCGGTCTCGGCCATTCTTGAATTGCCTTAATCTTTTCGCTATCTACTTGAGGCCCTCCGAGCTAACCACGAAACCTAAAAATAACTTTGTCGAACAAAATGTACACTTTTTAAGATTAGCATACAAAGTCTCTTTTCTAAGTACTTCTAAAACAGTTAAGAAATGAATTACATGCTCATCTAACGATTTACTATATATAAGGATATCATCGAAATACACAACGCAAAACTTACCAATGAAATTTCAGAAACATAGTTCATAAGTCTCATAAAAGTACTAGGGCGTTGGTTGTCGAATGGCATTACCAACCATTCATACAAACCATGTTTCGCTTAAAAGCGGTTTTCCACTCGTCACCTTCTCGCATACGAATCGCTTTTGAGATCAATTTTCAAGAACAACTTTGCACCACTTAACTCATCGAGCATGTCATCCAAGCGCGGTATGGGATGCCTATACTTAATAGTTATTTTATTTACTACGACAATCGACACACATGCGCCACGCCCGTCCTTCTTAGGCACCAACAAAATCGCAGACGGCACATGGACTAAGACTTTCTCGAATGTAGCCCTTTTCCATGAGTTTGTTAACTTGATGTTGAAGCTCTTTGGTCTCTTCAGGATTGGTTCGGTATGCTGGTCAGTTTGGAATAACGGCTCCAGGCACAAAATCAGTTTGGTGCTCGATCCCACGAAGTGGTGGCAAGCCACTTGGCACTTCATCTCGAAAAACGTCTTTGAAATCCTGCAAGAGAGACAAAACAGAAGAAGGGGGATCTCCGGATAAGTCGTTAGTATTAAACAAATTTTCCTTATACATAAGTACAAGGATCGGTTGTCTTGCCAAAAACACTTTTCGAACTTCACTTGCTTTTGCAAAGACATTCAATTTTTCACTCACTTTTTCTTTTTCATCTTTTTCTTTTCTCGCTTTCTTTTCATTTTCTTTTTTTGAATTTTCTTTCTTTTTTTCATTTTTCTTTTCTTTTGTATTTTCGCTCTTTTCTTTTTCTCTCATTGATCTACGGAAATTTTTAGCTTAAGTTGATCCTCGTAAACTTGCTTTGGCGTCAATGGGGCTAAGGTTACATTTCTTCCCATATGTTTGAAAGAATATCGATTTGAGTAACCATCGTGCATGACTCGACGATCGAATTGCCATGGACGGCCCAATAACAAGTGACCCGCGTGCATTGGAACAACATCGCATAGCACTTCATCAGAATATTTCCCAATGGAAAAGGAGACTAGAACTTGCTTTGTCACTTTTCACTCTCCTCCATCGTTGAGCCATTGAAGTTTGTACGGAGTTGGATGCTTGGTGGTTGGTAGATTTAATTTTTCCACCATGAGAGTGATCGCCACGTTTGTACAACTTCCTCCATCAATGATGACGCTACATAGCTTTCCTTGTACTTGACAACGAGTATGGAAGATGTTTTCTCGTTGTTGCTCATCGTCGATGCTTTGGATACTTAGGCTCCTTTTGACTACTAGGAGTTCTCCATCAAGAGCGTGCTCCACTTCTTCTTCATTGTCAGAGACGGTTTCAGGCTCATCTTCAAGCTCTTCTACCTCCGATTCTATTTCTCCATTTGCTCGAACCACCATGACGTTACGGTTGGGACATTGACTCGCAATGTGGCCCCTTCCAAGGCACTTAAAACACTTAATATCCCGTGAATGATTAGTAAATGAATCGATTGCCTTACCTTTGCTCGTATCTCCCATAGGTTTGTTTGCTTTGGTAGGCACCATTGGCTCTTTGGCACGGCTTGGTGGATTAGTTTTACTCGTACTTTGCCCCCATCTAGTTGTGCTTGGGGTAGGAAAACTTCGAGTGGTACTCTTTCGCTTGAGTTGCTTCTCCACCTTAATGGCCATGTGTACCATGTCCACTATCTCAACATAATGTTGGAGTTCCACAATGTTAGCAATATCTCGGTTGAGACCAGCAAGGAATCGTGCCATTGTTGCTTCACGATCTTCTTGAACATCGGCTCGGATCATCGCGATCTCCATCTCTTTGAAATAATCCTCATCACTCCTTAAACCTTGAGTGAGATTTTGAAGCTTTTGATAGAGTTCCGATGGTAGTAGGAGGGAATGAAACGACGTCGCATCACGGCCTTCATCTCGCCCAAGTGGATATTGGCCGTTCCCCATTCCTTTTTTCGCTCGTAGTGAGTTGATCCCACCATATCATAGCGTAATCGGAGAATTCTATGGCGCCAACTTCACCTTTTGATCTCGAATAATTATGACAATCAAAAACCAATTCGATCTTCTTCTCCCATTCCAAGTAGGCTTCCAGATCAGATTTTCCTTGAAAGGATGGAATGGATAGTTTAATGTTTCTTAAGTCATCATCCATGCGTCTTTGATTCCGATTACCTCGGTTCCTTTGACCTCTTCGTCCTTCACTTATGTTTGATCCTTGATCACTTTCGGCTTCATTCGGATCATATAGGTCGTCTTGATTGATTTCCAATTGGTCTCGCCTTCTTTGCGGCCCTTGGGGTGTACGCTCTCGTTGATACCCCAATTCAACTCGATCCAATCATTCGTTAACGGATTCTAACTCACCTCGGATCATACGTTGGATTTCTCGTAACAAGGCTTGTTGAGCCAAATCCGGCACTCCACCTCCTCCAGGCGCAATGTTTCGGATTGGTTGCCTTCCACCTCCTTCCGCCATATTTCGTTCAGGACTTTGAGACATGAAAATAAAAAACCTCACAACAAAACCTCACGAATCTCTCGAAAAGAAAGAATAACACTCGACTCGTGTTTCACTCAAATTTTTTGGCTTTTTCTTTAGATGTAACTCTCACGCCTTTTCCACTCAATTTCCTCTCGTGATTTCGTAAGTGACTCATCGTGACCTTATCGTAGTTCAATGGGTCAGCTTCAAATGGCTTTACAAGGGTTTGATGTTAGGTGAAGGGTAGGCTAAAAGAAACAAGAAAGGCTTTAGGCTAAGGGTGGCTTAGAAGATGAATAGAAGAGAATGCCAAACTTACAAACTCGAAACACTTTTTTTTTTATATCGAATTTTTTTTCAATAGCGTGAAATTTCACTAAGAGGGATATAAAAGAGTGTAGAATGTGATTTTGGAAAAATTTCTATTGAAGTGTCTCCAGACTTTTTTTTTACGGATCTTTCACGTTCTTTTCGTCCGCACCTAGATCGTATGCAATTTTTTTCTTCTCTTTTTTTCTTTTTTTTCGATTTTTTTTTCAAATTTTTTTTACGAGTCTACTTACTCCGGCTCTTCTCGAACGTCCGTTCTTCTCGTTTTAACCAGCTCTAATACCAAATGATACGATCTCAGTTTAGTAGTTGAACCCGAGTCGTTTAGTTCCCGATCGTAAACGTAGAAGTGTATTAGAAAAGAAGAAGAGAAAATGTAATTTCGTTCAAAGTAGGTTGTAGAATTTGGTTTAAGTCTAAATGGTATGATTAGGTTGGTCGAGTTCGGTTTAGGAATAATTCAAGAATGGTCTTTAGTTTTGGTGCGATTTGGTATTCGGAAAATGGTACGAAATGGTATGGGATTTGGTATGAAATGGTAATGGTTCAAAAGGTCAAGAAAGAACCAACACTAAAAGAGTGTCAATTCAAACTTATAGGACCTAGATGAATTGGAATTGGGGTGATAAGGACCTTGACCCAATACTTAGGAAAGTATGAACCAAAGGTATCAATGGTGAACGCCACACTCGGTTGGGGAGTGATAAGTTCGAAAGAAAGACTCGAAAGACGCCACTAGAAGCTAGATAAGTCTTACGGGTCTCGAACGAAATTTGAGAGAAAATGCCTCACAAATTTGGCAGCAATTCGTTACTTAAAATGTCAAAAGTCCTTTACAAAGTGAAGTTTTCAGCTATTTATAGGTAGCAATTAAACTAGACGAACAAATACATACAACCCTTAAGAATTAAGCAAAATGAACCAATTAATTGAGCTGATCAGATTCTGCTGAATGGGAGCTCCAATGGTCAGCTTCTAGATGGATAATTGAACCTTGAACAACTTGGATGGTGCATGGATGAGCTAGGTTCGGCCAATGAGCATAAATAGGCTCATTTAAGTTGAATCTTTTGGCTGAAAAGTGACCAGCAATAAAGGTGAACGTGAATAGCCAAAATAAGTGTGAAAAGTCAGCTTTGAAGAGTCCTTGAGTGTGAACATTATGAACCGAACAGCCAAGAGTGTGAACTTCATGTGTGAATGGCATTATGCTGGTTCTTGAATCATTTAAAATCAGCTGAACATTCTTCATGCATGTAACGCCACATTCATTGAACCTATGGTTCATGCACCTAGCTTAAATGCTTCCATCCACATTCGGCCAACCTACACAACATGAACAAATGAATTTAGTTAATCATTATTCATCTGAATCATATTAGAAACATAATTTAGACAACATTAATCCATATAATTAAAACAAGACACAATTAATTAAACTAAGCCTAATTAATTCGGTTTGAACAAGACAAATTAAAAACATGTATTAAGACATATTTATAAGCTGTAGGAAATTAATTTGACTTAATAACATGTAAGAAAAACACAACTAATCATGCATAATTAAATCCGACCAGATTTGAGACAAATTAAATAGCAAAAATTATTTGAGCTGAATTTGCAAGTTTTGAGCTAAATTGGAAGTTAATTCAGCTCGTAGTAAAATGCATGGAGTGTTCTTCGAGTTGGTCCAAGCTTCTTCGATGTGCCCAACCAGAGTCTCGCCCCAAACTTTGTTAATTAAAGCCGAAACAGCCTCCTTGAATTGTTTGGCTTGTGATCGGGTAATGGGACCTTGAGGCAGCTCCAAAGGCTCCTTGCTCGAGCTAGATTGGACTTGAGGCGTGGCCGTATCAATTTTCAACTTCATTACCTTCCTGATGAGAGACGATTCCATTTGATCAAAAAAGGTAAGGAGTTTTTAGTCAATGAATCATGGCAATCAGGTTTGAAAGTTGTTGATAAAATTTCCGATAACTTAGTTTTTAAAAGATCTCCTTATTTTGATTTGGTTAATTGTTACTTGCTATTTGTGTTGATAAATTCGTTTTAAGTGGAGGCATGAAGAGTTGTTCACTCAATAAGTTTTTTGTTGAAAAATCTTTTGATGTTGTTCGATTAAATCCACAAATACAAAATCTGATCATGTTTGATAAAGAGCTTTCATGTGAAACGCTCAATCTGTTTGATCGTGATGGTAATGAAAATTTTTAAATCTTAGTGTGGGATCTTCGATATTTGCATGAGATTTGAGAGATTTGATTGTTTGAATTTATTTTTGCCTACATCTTCTTTATTTGGCATGTGTGATATCTTGGTGAAAGTGAAGTTTTTGTTACGTTATGGAACGACCGATCAAAACCATGTTTTTAAACCCAGAGCCTGTATTCCTAAGTTGACGTCAAGTGAAGGTGAGTATCAAAATTGTATTTTGAATCAATGTGTTGACCCCTTCTATTTGCTTCAAGTTTTATCTTTATTTAGTTCGAAAACCAAACATGTGAATTTCGTTGGCTTGCCAAGTCAAAATCAAATTTTTGATTCTGGAGGTTGCTGTATACTGTTTCTTAATGGATTCGAACATGTGTTGCATGATTTTAACTTTAATGTGCTTCAAGTTCTTCATAAGTTACTAGCCACAAATTTTTCTGTTCAAATTGAAATTGATGTGATCCGGCCCGGTTGATTGAGTCGGGTTCACTTAAGATGCCCGATCGTCGACGAGAAGCTCATTCAAATTTGTAGATAGATGGAGTTTGAATGTTTTATAAGCGAAAGGTAGGCAAAATGGGTTCAAAGGATAGGTTTTGGTTTGATGAAAGATAGGTTCGGTTTAACAAAGAATTAAGTTACAAAGATGATAGATAAATGGAAATGGATAAAGAACTCAAACTTTAAGAATGATTCAATACTAAAAAGTATTGCCCCTAGTCTTATGTTGCTTAAGGTGAAATTTGATAAAAGATAGAAGCGGACCTTGACCCGTTACCTATATGGAGGTAAGAACCAAAGGTATAATAATATGGTTGAACGCCACACCGGTTCGGTGATAAGTTCAATGGAGTTCGGATTGACACCACTAGCAAGCTAGATAAGTCGCTTCGAGACTCGAACGAAAGAAGAGAGGAGGTAACCTCACAAGAACAAAGTTCTATTAAGTTTTAATTGATCAAATTCTGTAACCTTTTACAATAAACAAGTAAGCTATTTATAGGCAAAGACTAAGCTAGCCGAATGGGCAACTTAATGGCTAAGAATTCAGCCATGAATATGCTAGAAATTTCTAGAAAGAAATAATTAATTTGCTGAATGTGCATGAATGAAGCATTAAAAATTCGGTTCATGTCTGGAGATGATGCATGGATTGTCCGAATCATCATGTTGCTTCACTAGATGCATTCATGCATCCTTAGCCTTGAAGAATCTCCATAATTCCATGAATGTGCAGCCCTTTAATGATCCTACATCTCCCTTGGCTGAATGAGGCATTAATGTGCCTAAAATACTTGAATGGTCATCTTGAAAATGCATGAATCATGCATGAAACGTCCCATGTACTTTCCCCCATAAATATGATCCATGAATCTTTAAATACATGAACTTTCAGCAACTCCTCTTGCATGAACGTCCCAAATGCATGTGCTACTTTAAATGCCATCCATTGAACCTCAATTGTGCATGCACACTCCCATACATTGCACAAATCCGTTCATGAACCTGCAGCAAATAACATCAGCAAGTTAAATGCATTTCAGACACATTAAATTAGCAGCATATGAACTCAATAATTTGCACATTAAATTCGGCCATACATATTAACAAATTCAGACATATTTAAAACATCATAATTAATTAAGTATTTAATTTAGATATAATTAAAACACTTAATTAATTATTTGTCCAGATTTTAACAAATCAATTAACTTAAAATAAACAACTAATTCAACTAAAGACAAATTAAATGGTTTATTTCAGCAAAATAAATGCAAACTAAAGAAAGCTAAAAATAAGCTCATTGGGTTAAAATTGAGCTGAATTGATCTCGAATGAGCTGACTTGAGCTCAAGTGAGCTGGAAACGAGCTAAACAGAGCTCAACGAGAAGAAAATGAACTAATTCAGCTCGCATGGATTTGCAAACAATGCTTAGGGAGCTGGTCCAAAAGTGTGCCCGAGGCGTGGTCGTATCATCCCCTCCCTCTTTAAAGCGATTTGTCCCCAAATCGGGCCATTTGCTCGCGAAAAATCGTTCAAGATTTTGATAGCCACAAATGGCTTGGATCGAAAGAAGCTCATTCGCATACCCTCCCTCTTTAGAAGGGTACCACCTCACATCGTTACCTATAAAAGAATAGAACGAATTAGCAACACGATGAAGGTTAAGCACAAAGGAACTTTCCAAAATTTGATTCACAATTCAAATAAATAAACCGATACCTGGGTCAAAAATAGAAATTGTTCTTACCGTTTTTTTCGATAGAAACAAACCTAAATCACAAAACAATCGAAAGGCATAATCTTGAAGGTCAGAATTACAAAATCCAAGCCCTTTTAACAAGAACAAAGAATAATAATCTCCGGGGTCAAAAACAAAATTTTCTCTTGCCATTTCAATTTGATTTGGCAATTTCATGACAGACTTCATAGAAAGAACACTAAGCAACTCAAAATCATTATCATGCAAAACATGTTCGGATCTTTTAGACCACAGTTGAGAACAACCTCCGGAACAAAATTTTGATTTTGACTTAACAAACCAACAAGATTCACATGTCTCATTTTCAAACTTAAAGACAAAGCATCATACAAACAAAGATTGTTTACACATTCATTCAAACAAAATTTACGATGCTTGCTTTCTTTCATGGATGATTCATAATAACAAACTCTAGGACTAAACAAATGATTTTGACTACTCGATCCAAATGGCAACGAGGGTGTTAGCATACTCAAATTCAAACAAGCAAACCTTTTAAATTTTGTTCAAAAGATTTACGAAAACATGGAAATTTCACACCACAAATTAGATAATTCACCGATCAACACAACCAAATGATGATATGTCGACTTTTGATCACACAATTCCATATTTTGTTGGTGTTGTTTTATTCGTTCTTCATCAAAATCTTGCTGATGCCATACTCATCAATACATTTCCATTCCTTTTCAACAGATCGTTAGAATGAACAATTTATACGGGCTTTCATCTCGAGCATCCAAAACATGCATTCCATTGCTAGTTAAAGATAAACAACCAATACCATCAAGAAAATAATATTTTTCAAAAACAAGAATCTTCTTATCATCAGAAAAAACAAATGGATCATCATCAATCAAAGAATGACAAGTAGCCACGTCAAAGTTTAGATTTTTCTAAAGACCAAATCATCAACAATGTGTCCACCAACAATCGAAAAAGGCAGAGGTGCTTTAAAATTTTCAACATTCATACCTTGCTTACCTTGAAACATTGGAAGAATGATATCTTGCAATTGATCGTGATGGAAATCAGTAGGAAACAAATGATGATTAGAGCATTGCAAGACTCCTTTCAAGGAAAAATCAACATTTCAATCCAAGGTTAAACAACAAAACAAATGTTTGAATGGGCTTTCTAAGACCAACAAAATGGCCGAATTGGTCGATAGAAAACAAATCACAATCAGAATGAAGACCAAAAAGATTCTTACCTGACTTGCCTTCGAAAGTTTGAAAATTATTCACAACATCCAACTTACCTTTTTCAATTAATTGAAAACGTCGTATGTCAGAAAGATAATGAAGTTGGAACCAATCAGTGGGTGAAATTTTGCAAACCCGAAATGAAGAAGAATCAAAAGGCAAACTCAAACAGGGGTTAGCAAAATTTTCCTTACTTTTTCTTGCTTGCTTTCTTCACTTTTTTTTGCGAACTCTTTTCTTTTCCACTCGATTTCTTTTCAAGCTCTCTTTCAATTTCTTTTTCCACTATTTCTTTTTCTTCTCTTTCAATTTCTTTTTCAATCTCTTTTTGCTTTTCACTCTCTTTTATTTTTGAAATCTCATTTTCATATTTTTCTTTTTCATTTCTTTCATTTTCATTTTCTTTATTCTTTTCTCGCTCAAAATCTTTTACAACCAAAATTTTCAATTTGATTTGGTCCTCATGGACTTGTTCCGATGTGAGCGGTGCTAAGGTGATTTTCCTTCCTTGATGCTTGAAGGAATACCTATTGGTACGTTCATCATGAGTGACCTTGTGATCCAATTGCCATGGTGCTCCCAGCAACAAATGGCAAGCTTGAATAGGTACCACATCACAAACGACTTCGTCTTGGTATCTGCCGATGGAATATGCAACACGCACTTGTTGAGTAACTTCAAATTCACCTTTGTCGTTAAACCACCACAGCTTATAAGGTTGGGGATGCTTGGTAACGAGTAAGCCAAGTTTTTCCACCATTCTAGTGCTGGCCACATTTGAACTAATGTCACCATTAACAATGATGCAACAAATTTTATTGTGGACTCGGCATCGAGTATGAAACAGATTATTATGTTGCGGTTCGTTCTCCAATTGTTGAAGACTTAAACTCATTTTGATGTCAATGTTAACAGGTGTCAAATCTTCTTTATCTTTGTCGGATATTACTTGAGTTCTCCTTTTGTATTCGCGTAATTCAGATCGATTATCCTTTACATTTCTCGCCCATACTTGGAATTCACATTCGAAAATTCTTCTGACATGTTTCAACAAAATGTTAGAAAACAAAAGATAAATTAGAAAGAAAATAATCCTCACCACAAAATCTCACAAGTTCTCTCAAAGAAAATAATAAATGGCACACCACTGTGTTTCACTCTTATTTGGCTTTTCTTCTCTCGAATGAACTCACGCTCTCTTGTTTTTACCACTCGACCTCATCTCACAAATTGTAATTCATCTCGGTAGACTTAATTTGCTACTTGAGGGTCGGTTTCAAAATGGGTTACAAAGGATAATGTCAGGTGTAAGGTAGGCTGAACAAAGAAAAAAATTGGTTTAAAGTGTGGCGTTGGGATGGATAAATAATGGTAGGAAGGGAAACTTGATGATCGGAGTAATAAGAGATGAAAATAAAACTCGCAAGACTTTTCACTTCTTTTTTTTTACTCTTTTTTTTTTGCTCACTTCTTTTTTTCTTTTTTTTCGATTTTTTTTTGAATTTTGATTTTTTTTGTGATACTCCAATACAATAGTAAGGTAAATACAAGGAAGGAAAAAAAATTAAATTACAACTCAAAATTTTTTTTGATTTTTTTTTCACGTTCCGAACCTACTTGCGACCTTGTTACGAACGTCGGTGCTCTTCATTTTGCAAGCTCTGATACCAAATGATGTGATCCAGCTCGATGATGTAGAGTCGAGTCACTTGTTTGCCCGATCATCGACGAGAAGAGTCGCTCGTTTGGTGAGAAAAAAATGGATTTTGATTAACTTTAAGCGGAAGTTGGAAAAAAAGGTTCAAAGGATAGGTGAAGTTTGATGATTGATGTTAGGTTCGGGTTTTACAAGAAAAATAAAGTTTATAATTTTAAAGTTAAAAAGGAGATGGTAAAGTGAACTCAAGCTGAAGAACAATTCAATACTACGACTCTTCTCGTCGACGATCGGGCAAACAAGTGACTCGACTCTACATCATCGAGCCGGATCACATCAGAAATGGTGAACAAAAACATTGTCTTTGATCCCGGTGAATGCTGTTCCATATCATTGTTCAAGGGATTTGGACCATGGAATTCTAATTTTCAAAACTATAATCTTCAAATACCTTGTGAATCGTGTTTGTTTCCATCGAAGAAAAGGTAAAACCAATTTCGCTTTTGATCCCGGTATTGATTCATGTGTTGTTCTTTTGAGTTTATTTGTTCAAGTTGTGACTAAAATCCTGGAAAGTTCTTTTGTGTTTAACCTTCCTTGTGTCACTAATTTGTTTTATTGTTTTGTAGGTGACGATGTTAGGTGGTACCCTCCTAAAGAGGGATGGCATGCAAATGACCTTCTTTCTTGCCGAGCCATTTGTGGTTCTCAGAATTTTGAAAATAATTCTGTCCGGATCATGAACAAAGGGGGTCATGATCTTGAAAACTTTTTCTCGAGCAAGTGGCCCAATTTGAGGACAAATCGTTTTCAAGAGAGAGGGTATGATGCGATCCCGGTCGCATCATGTTACGACACAACTCGATGCTACCGAGATTGGTCCAAACTCGAGGGGCCCAAGTGCAAAATGAAGTTTTTAATTTTAGTTTGTCAATTTGGCTGCTGGAAAAAAAGGACTTTGATTCATTAAGTTTTAGTTATTTTAGTTTGTGTTTTTAATTATGTCATAGTTTGCACATCATTAATATGTGTTCTGCATTTAATAAAGTCATGCATTATGTAACTTTCATGTTAGTTAAGTTTGCATCATTAAATTAAGTCAAGTTAGTTTAATTATGTAACTTTATGTTAGTTAAATTTGCATTTCAAAACCATGCATTTTAGCATCTTAGTGAGTTGCTGGACATTTATTTAACTCATCTTAGTTTTAATTAATAAGTGTTTTTGTTTAACTTTATTTAATAAGTGTTGTTCTTAATTGATCTAGTTCTTAGGATTATTTATTGATGCATAAATTAAGTTTTTAAATTATGCTTCTTTAATTAAACTAGTTGTTGGAATAATTATTGCATATATGCTTTAGTTCATTTATTTAAGTAAGTTTAATGTTTGTTATGATAAATAAGTGTTTTCATTTGTTTAATAAACTCATTTTAATGTGTTTATTGCAGGTGACTTTTAGCTTATAGTGGTTACAATTCAAGGTCATTACACGTTTAATTAAGTGGTGTTCAAGTTCTTTTGAGTTACAATTAAAGGGGCTGTTATAAAGGGAGCTTAAAAATCATTAAAGGAGTTTTTAAAGAGCATTTTATGCCCTTTAAAATTCAGCAGCAACTCTTCCACTTCCAGCCGTTTTTGGAACTTTTAAGAGAAATTAATCAAGCCTTTGAATGTCATTTAGGAGCAGGTTAAGAGATGCTGACTATTCAACTAGCCAAGGACAACTCAAGAGTCATTTTCTAAGCCATTAAAGACATTTAAATCAGCTGAATTAAAGTGATTTGGTTCAAAGAATAAGAAAAGACATCAGTTTTTTATGGCACATTAAGTGGATGTTTTTGACCATTCGGTTACCTTGTTCTAGCATTATAAATAGATGTAATCAGCCATAGAGGGGAGAACTTTTTGCTGAATATAGATGAAATATTTGAATTGTGAGCTATCCAATTCTCTTTGTTCTTTCGAAATTGATTTGACTTATCAAGCATAGCTTGTGGCGTCCATCTTTTCTTTGTTGCTGAATTTATCACCTTTGGTGTGGCGTTCAATATACCTTTGGTTCCTATCATAGTTGATAGTGGGTCAAGGTTCCTTTCCTGTTTCCTTTAACCAAAAAACACCTAAAGACCATTTTGAGATTCGGGTCAACAATTCGATATTGTTGGTTCATTTTCGGTCTTAGCCAATTAATTTGTTATTGTTCTCTTTATTTTGTTTATTACCTTTGTTTGAAGCCATTATCAATCATGAACTCGTCTGAAATGTTTTTAAAATGTGTTGCAACAAAATTGATTTAGGATGGATTAGTTTGTTTACAATGAAACAAAATAGAAAATTTCAAACCAAGGTTCAAATAATGAAAGCATAACATTTTAATTGTTAATGCCAGAAATGTTTAACAAATGTAATTAAAATGAAATAGAGATACTCAAAACAAAAAAAAATAACTATCAAAGTCCGTATCAAAGTCAGTATTACCTAGAAATTAAAAAACTAAAATTAAAGCTACATTTTGCACTTGGGCCCTCGAGTTTGGGCCAATCTCGGTAGCATCAAGTTGTGTCGTAACATGATGCGCTTTGGGATCACATCATTATCTCTATTTTGTTTCATTTTAAAACCGAAACGAATCCATCCTTACTCAATTCACAATTGGGCTTACATACATAATGACTCAAAACATCACGAGACGAGTTCGTATCGTGACACATTGTGATGCGATCCCAAACGCATCATGTTACGACACAACTCGACACTCGATGTTACATCGAGATTGGCCCAAACTCGAGGGGCCCAAGTGCAAAATGAAGCTTTTAATTTTAGTTTGTTAATTTGGCTGGAAAATACGGACTTTGATTCATTAATTTTAGTTATTTTAGTTTGTGTTTTTAATTATGTCATAGTTTGCACATCATTAATATGTGTTCTCATTTAATAAAGTCATGCATTATGTAACTTTCATGTTAGTTAATTTTGCATCATTAAATTAAGTCAAGTTAGTTTAATTATGTAACTTTCATGTTAGTTAAATTTGCATTTCAAAACCATGCATTTAAGCATCTTAGTTTAATAAATGAGTTGCTGAACATTTATTCAACTCATCTTAGTTTTAATTAATAAGTGTTTTTGTTTAACTTTATTTAATAAGTGTTGTTCTTAATTAATCTAGTTCCTAGGATTATTTATTGATGCATGAGTTAAGTTCATTTAATTATGCTTCTTTAATTAAACTAGTTGTTGGAATAATTATTGCATATATGTTTTAGTTTATTTATTTAAGTAAGTTTAGTGTGAGTTATGATTAATAAGTGTTTTCATGTGTTTAATAAACTCATTTTAATGTGTTTATTACAGGTGACTTTTTAGCTTATAGTGGTTACAATTCAAGGTCATTACACATTTAATAAGTGGTCGTTCAAGTTCTTTTGAGTTACAATTAAAGGGCTGTTATAAAGGGAGCTTAAAGATCATTAAAAGGAGATTTTAAAGAGCATTTTATGCCCTTTAAAATTCAGCAGCAACTCTTCCACTTCCAGCCGTTTTTGGAGCTTTCAAGAGAAATTAATCAAGCCTTTGAATGTCATTAAGGAGCTGGTTAAGAGATGGTGTCTATTCAACTAGCCAAGGACAACTCAAGAGTCATTTTTTTTAGCCATTAAAGACATTCAAATCAGCTGAATTGAAGTGATTTTATGGAAGGAGTTACTTGGCTCAAAGCATAAGAAAAGACATCAGTTTTTATGGCACATTTAGTTGGATATTTTTTTACCATTCGTTACCTTGTTCTAGTATTATAAATAGTTGTAATCAGCCTTAGAGAAGAAACTTTTGCTGAAAATAGATGAAATATTTGAATTGTGAACTATCCAATTCTCTTTGTTCTTTCGAATTGATTTGACTTATCAAGCATAGCTTGTATGCCTATCCATTTCTTGTTTTCAAACTTATCACTTTCATAGTGTGGCGTTCAATATACCTTTGGTTCCTATCATAGTTGATAGTGGGTCGTGGTTCCTTTCCTGTTTCCTTTAACCGAAAAACACCTAAAGACCATTTTGAGATTCGGGTCAACAATTCGTTATTGTTGGTTCATTTTCGGTCTTAGCCAATTAATTTGTTATTGTTTCCTCTTTATTTTGTTTATTACCTTTGTTTGAAGCCATTATCTCTATTTTGTTTCATTTTAAAACCGAAACGAATCCATCCTTACTCAATTCACGATTGGGCAACACATACGACTCAAAACATCACGAGACGAGTTCGTATCACATTATTGATGATTTGCTCTTTAGAAAGAATCTGAACTTTGACGTGGTTACTTGTCATTCTTTGATTGATGATGATCCATTTGTTTTGTCTGATGATAAGAAGATTCTTGCTTTTGAAAAATATTATTTTCTTGATGGTATTGGTTGTTTATCTTTAACTTGCAATGGAATTGATACGAGGCACAAAGGCCCAACCCAAATTCTTGAAGGCAAGGCCCAATAAGAAGATTCCAAGCCCAATCAAGAAATCCACCCATACTTAGTTGAAAATCAGGCCAAATTGTCAAAGTGGCCCAAGTTGTAAAGTTTTATTTTTATTTTTATTTATTTATTTATTTTTACTTAGTTTAATTTTTATGTAAATATTCAGTCCCAGAGTCCCAAATAAAGACCCTTGGCTGAATTTCCATATTAAAATAATTAGGAGTTTTTATTTTATTTTAGTTTTCTAATTAGATTAGGACTAGTTATAAGGCCTATTTATATGGATTGGCCAGCCACCCTACATTACATTACAATTACATTGAAAATTTCAGATTTGATTTGAGTGAAAATTCTCTTTGAGTTCTCCAAGGATTTTCTCTTGAGTTTTCTTTAGAAGTTGTTTTAACAATCTTTTTGATTGTGGGAGCCATCTTCAACCTTCTTCTTGCCATTGATATTCTTTGGAGGGGAGATTAGAGCCGTTTGAAGGGAGTTGTGAGATCTTTCGGGATTTCAAGGCTTCTTAGGACTTATCTTTTAATTTCTTACTATCAATTCTTTCTTTATTTCTGCTTGCGCTGAATCTTTATCTAATTTATTTTTTTGTTTTTATTGTGTTTTCAGCCTTTTTCTATCTTAAGGAATCAGCCCAAAAAAATCCCCAATTTCTAGGGTTCTTCCATACTCTTTTTGGGTAAAATCAGATTGTCGAAATTTGGGGAAAACTATCTTGGTGTTCAATTGGGCAGAATCGCAATCTCCTCTAGGGTTTCAAGATTCCTTATTAACACTTATTTCTATTCTCAATTTGATTCTTTATTATTTTGGAGATTTTATTTCGATCTGAAATTCAAAATTCTAATATTTTAATTTTCTGTTTCGTTTCAGATCTGATTGTTTAGGGTTTTCGTAGGAGTTTCCCGTGACTTGGCAACTCGATCTTGGTCCGCGCGCAACCCTTTATCATTTGGTATCAGATTTTGGGCGTTTTGGGTGTTCTTGGTTGATTTCTAAACTGATCTCAATTTTTTAAAGCAAAAACAGCAGTTTTACCCAGAAAAATCTTTCAAAAAAATTCATTTGAGTGGGTAAACGTTGTCCAATTGATCTGAAATTTTACATACATATTTGTGGCACTGTGATTGAATATAAAAAAATTATTCCCGCAAAAAAATCAGTCAAAAAAGTCAAAAAATTGAAAAAGACGAAATCCAATAAAAATTTAAAAAAATATTCAGCGGGTTGAGTTTAGTGCCCAAACTTTCCAGATCAAAAATTAAATATTTAAGGACATTCCAGATTTATTTTCATGATTTTTTGAGATCGGGAACACCTCGAACGAAGTTGTCAAGTTACTCCGCAGCTTTTCGGTTTTCTGTTTTCAGCAATTTTATTGATTCTTAGCTGTAGGTTTTCATTTGTTTGCTTTTATTCTTCCTTTACAATATCTAACACCTTCTTGTTTCTTGTGTTAGTAGAATTTAAACATGTGCACAATCCTTCCTCAAAGGCAACACAAATCAATTGGTGTCTCGCCGCTTTTGGCATCCTAGTGCAAATTAGGATTCTTTGGTAGTTTGGTTCACACTCTCTAATTGGTTGATATAAACTCCAATAAAGAACTCACAAGATTGAATTCTACCTAATTGAGAATTTGAATTTTTCTTTTTGAGTGATTAACGGTGAGGTTTGCTAATTTTTCTTTTTGAGTGTTGAGTGTTTGTATTGCAGGTAGTCCAAAATAATAATAATAATAATAAGATGCTCCGCCGCACCCTTAACATCCAAATGGGAGACAATTGTGATAACCAAAGGACCAATATTTTCCATTCTAGGTGTTTTATAAAAGGTAACTTATGTTCACTTATGATTGATAGTGGGAGTTGTTCAAATGTAGTTAGCAGTTATTTGGTGGATTCCTTAAAGTTACCTTGTATCGAGCACCCTAAGCCGTATCACCTTCAGTGGCTTAATGAATGCTCAGAAGTTAAGGTTACAAAACAGTCCTTGATCACTTTTAAGCTCGGGAATTACGAGGATGAGGTATGGTGTGATGTGGTCCCAATGCATGTGGCACACTTGCTCCTTGGACGGCCTTGGCAATTTGATCGTGATGTTACACACCAAGGCAAGCTCAATAGATACTCTCTTGTGTTTAAAGGCCGAAAATTCACTCTTGCTCCTTTAAATCCCAATGATGTATATAAAGATCAATTAAAAATGATGAAATTTTGTGAGGGGGTGAGGGAGAAAGGAAAAATAAAAAAGACAGAGAGAAAAGAGGCTAGTAGTGAAAAAAGTCAAAATTTAAAGGGCCCAAAGGTGAGTGAATCCGCAAGTGGCAAAACTAGAGAGAAAAAATTGATTGGAACAAAAAAAGATGTGCGGAGAGCCCTACTCAATAAACAACCTTGTATCCTTGTGAGGTTTAGGCAAAACTATTTATCTCTATCTAACATTAATGGATATTTGCCTAGTGTGTTTCAATGTCTTTTGCAGGATTATGTGGATCTTTTTAGTGAGTCCCCTAAAGGTTTACCACCTTTACGTGGGATAGAACACTTCCATTGGCCACATATGAAGAAGGATGTCGAAAAGTTTCTGTGGTTATACATGAAGTTTGAGTTGCATTTGAAAAGGTTAACTCAACAACGGAGTTTCGACTACACTATGCCCCCGATGAGCGAAGGTTTGTATTAAATGGAAAAGGTAAAATCGACCCTTATTCTTCTCATTATAAAGGTAAGATGCTTGAAACTTTTGAAACACCTTTGTACTCCTCAGATAGTGACAAAGATCATGTTGATGATTTAATTTTTGTAAAACACTTAGATCGAAACATGCTTGACTGTCATATTTTATTTATTGATGATCTATATATTTTGATGGTTGATAAAAGATTATTGTTTTGATAATTTTTATGATGCATGTGTGAGTGAATCTATAGTCCGTCAATTAATGCATGGTATGATTGTGCAACTCGTGAACCGTGTGAACCTTTTCAAATACCTACTTGTGACGATTACGTTTACCATTTGATTTATTACTCACGATTTATTCATGGTTTGTGGAAATAATTTGAGAGGATTGAATGCTTTAAAACATGTCCATCTTTCAATATGGCTGACTTGTCCCCATTTGATTTTTCAGATTCGAGGACGAATCTTTTTGAGGAAGGGGGGAATGATACGAGGCACAAAGGCCCAACCCAAATTCTTGAAGGCAAGGCCCAATAAGAAGATTCCAAGCCCAATCAAGAAATCCACCCATACTTAGTTGAAAATCAGGCCAAATTGTCAAAGTGGCCCAAGTTGTAAAGTTTTATTTTTATTTATTTATTTATTTTTACTTAGTTTAATTTTTATGTAAATATTCAGTCCCAGAGTCCCAAATAAAGACCCTTGGCTGAATTTCCATATTAAAATAATTAGGAGTTTTTATTTTATTTTAGTTTTCTAATTAGATTAGGACTAGTTATAAGGCCTATTTATATGGATTGGCCAGCCACCCTACATTACATTACAATTACATTGAAAATTTCAGATTTGATTTGAGTGAAAATTCTCTTTGAGTTCTCCAAGGATTTTCTCTTGAGTTTTCTTTAAGTTGTTTTAACAATCTTTTTTATTGTGGGAGCCATCTTCAACCTTCTTCTTGCCATTGATATTCTTTGGAGGAGATTAGAGCCGTTTGAAGGGAGTTGTGAGATCTTTCGGATTTCAAGGCTTCTTAGGACTTATCTTTTAATTTCTTACTATCAATTCTTTCTTTATTTCGCTTATGCTGAATCTTTATCTAATTTATTTTTTGTTTTTATTGTGTTTTCACTTTTTTCTATCTTAAGGAATCAGCCCAAAAAATCCCCAATTTCTAGGGTTCTTCCATACTCTTTTGGGTAAAATCGATTGTCGAAATTTGGGGAAAACTATCTTGGTGTTCAATTGGGCGAATCGCAATCTCCTCTAGGGTTTCAAGATTCCTTATTAACACTTATTTCTATTCTCAATTTGATTCTTTATTATTTTGAGATTTTATTTCGGATCCGAAATTCAAAATTCTAATATTTTAATTTTCTGCTTGCTTCAGATCTGATTGTTTAGGGTTTTTCATAGGAGTTTCCCGTGACTTGGCAACTCGATCTTGGTCCGCGCGCAACCCTCGTATCAGGAATGCATGTTTTGGATGCGCAAGATGAAAGCCCGTAAAAATTGTTCATTTTAACTGATCCTGTTGAAAAGGAATGGAAATGTATTGATGAGTATGGCATCGGCAAGATTTTTGATGAAGAACGAATAAATCAACACCAACAAAATCTGGAATTGTGTGATCAAAAGTCGACATATCATCTGTTTGGTTGTGTTGATCATGTGAATTATTTAATTTGTGGTGTGAAATTTCCATGTTTTCTTAAATCTTTTCGAATGAAATTTAAAGGGTTTGCTTGTTTGAATTTGAGTATGCTAACACCCTCGTTGTTTAATTTGTGTAAATTGTTGGAGATAAAAAGACTCTTCTTGCCATTTGGATCGAGTAGCCAAAATCATGTGTTTAATCCTGGAGTTTGTTATTATGAATCATTCATGAAAGAAAGCAAGCATCGTAAATTTGTTTGAATGAATGTGTAAACAATCTTTGTTTGTGATGTCGATGTGATCTCAATCGCATCATGTTGTGGCACCACTGTTGCTATCGTGATTGGCCTAAACACGAGGGCCCCAAGTGCAAGATGAAGCTCAATCTCACTCAACAAGCTCAATCTTAGTTTTCCCACTGATTTAGCTCACATGAGCTTAATTTAGCTCGTTTGAGCTCAATTTAGCTTACTTTAGCTCGTTTGAGCTTGGCTTAAGTTTATTTCAACTCATTTATTTTAATGTCTGAATAAATTAAGTAATTTATTAATTTAGCTTAAATTACTACAGCCATAATTATGTTTTGACTTATTACATGTTTTAAATATGTCTTGGCCAAATTTAATATGTCTTGTTAAGACTTTATTAAATTTGTCTAATTTAATTTATGTTTTAATTAGTGTGTCTAAATTATATTAATGTTTGTTCAGCTGAATTTTATGTGATTTAATTTTGGTTCATGTGTTTTTGTAGGTGAGCTGAATTTGGAGAGTAATTAAACAAGGTTCATGCATGATAGGTTCAATGTATGGGACTTGCATGTAAGGCCTCTTTCAATGAATGGTGGCTGATCCATTTGGCTCCCCAAGGCACCTATTTGGCCAAAAGGTGTCCAGAACTTAAAGCACAAGCTTGGCCGATCGTATTCCCAAGGCAAAGATCTAAGCCATTCACACCTCAATTTGACCAATCACTCCTATACATGTATGGGTGGATTCATGAACGTCCAAAGGGAGGGAATATTACCTTAATTCATCACATTGAATGTATAATGTGCATGTACAAAGGGGAGAACGAATTTACAAGGTACATGCTTCCATTCATGAACCAGCCCATCATTAAAGCTTTAATTAAGAGAGATGCATGACCCATGCACCTAGCATTCGCCAAGGGGGTTGGATATGAATTGAAGATGCACATTCATGGAACAAGCTTTCTTATTGGTTAAGCATGCATGAACGGGTTTTGGGAAGAAACATGATTATTCAACCATGCATGAACTTACACTATCCATGAACAGAGATTTAATGCTTGAAGTGTGAACATTTTTAATTGTTGTGTGAACACATTAGTAGCTGAATTTTAATAGGCATTAGAGAGCCTATAAATAGTTTATTTTGTTTATTGTAAAAGGTTACATAATTTGATCAATTAAAACTTAATAGAACTTTGTTCTTGTGAGGTTACCTCCTCTCTTCTTTCATTCGAGTCTCGAAGCGACTTATCTAGCTTGCTAGTGGCGTCAATCCGAACTCCATTGAACTTATCACCGAACCGTGTATGCTCAACCATATTATTATACCTTTGGTTCTTACCTCCATATAGGTAACGGGTCAAGGTCCGCTTCTATCTTTCATCAAATTTCACCTTAAGCAATATAAGACTAGGGGCAATACTTTTTAGTATTGAATCATTCTTAAAGTTTGAGTTCTTTATCCATTTCCATTTATCTATCATCTTTCTAACTTAATTCTTTGTTAAACCAAACCTATCTTTCATCAAACCAAAACCCATCCTTTGAACCCATTTTGCCTACCTTTCGCTTATAAAACATTCAAACTCCATCTATCTACAAATTTGAACGAGCTTCTCGTCGACGATCGGGCATCTTAAGTGAACCCGACTCAATCAACTGGGCCGGATCGCATCAGATGCTCTGTCTTTAAGTTTGAAAATGAGACATGTGAATCTTGTTGGTTTGTTAAGTCAAAATCAAAATTTTGTTTTTAGAGGTTGTTCTCAACTGTGGTCTATAAGATCTGAACATGTTTTGGATGATAATGATTTTGAGTTGCTTAGTGTTCTTTCTATGAAGTCTATCATGAAATTGTCAAATCAAATTGAAATGACAAGGGAAAATTTGACTTTGACCTCAATGAACATCATTCTATATCATTGTCTAAGGTAATCGAACCATGGAAATTTGACTTCCAAAACCATAGCTATCAAATGCCTTGTGATTTAGGTTTGTTTCCATCGGAGAAAAAGGTAAGAATGATTTCTCTTTTGACCCAAAGATTGGTTTATTTGTTCACATTGTGAATCAAATCTTGGATAGTTCTTTTTGTTTAATCTTCATCGTGTCACTAATTTGTTTTATTCTTTTATAGGTGACGATGTGAGGTGGTACACTCCTAAAGAGGGAGGGCACGCGAATGAGCTTCTTTCGATCTGAGCCATTTGTGGCTCTCAGAATATTGAAGATTTTTTTCGAGCAAATGGCCCGATTTGGGGACGAATCGCTTTAAAGACGGAGGGGATGATACGACCACGCCTCGGCACACTTTTGGTCCAGCTCCTAAGCATTGCTTGCAAACCCATGCGAAATGAATTAGATCAATTCCATCTCGTTGAGCTCCGTTTAGCTTGTTTCCACTCCAAGAGCTCAAATCACTCAAATCTAGCTTAATTTCATTTATGCGATAATATAGTTGCTGAAATAATTATTGAGTTAGTTAATTTAGTTATATACAACTGAATTAATTTTGTTGTTTAATTGGTCTTAAATCTGGATGAATTTAATTATGCATGTTAATTGTGTTTTCTTACATGTTATTAAGTCATCTTAATTCCTACAGCTTATAAATATGTTTTATTGCATGTTTTCAATGTGTCTTGTCCTAACCTAATTAATTAGATCTTAATTTAATTAATTGTGTCTTGCTTTAATTATGTGAATTTAAATTGTCCAGATTATGTTTTAATTATGTTTCACCTTAATACAAATTAATTTAAGTTCATTTGCTCCTTTTGCAGGTTGGTCGAATGTGGGAGTTCATTTAAAAGATGCATGCATGTTGGATTCAATGTATTTGGCAATACATGCATGGAATGCAATTAAAATGGTGTGCTGATTTTTGAAGTTTCCTATGCGACTATTCGGCCAAAGGAGATGATGTTTCCTACTCCAAAGCTACCTTTTATTTCTTTCACATTCTGGATCAATTTTGGCTGTTTGGTTCATGGTGTTCACACTCAATGACTCTTCAAAGCTAAGCATTCACACTTCAAATGGCTGTCCAATTTTCTATTAATTTCGTCACTTTTCACCAAAATTACATCTTAAATGAGCTTATTTAAGCTCATTGGCCAAACCTAGCTCTTCCATGCACCTTCCCAAATTTTTCAATATTCAATGTTCATTTTAGAAGCTGTCCATGTTCAACCGAATTTAGCAAGACCATTAGATGAATTCATTTGCTTAATTCCTAAGGATGTATGTGGCTATTTGGCTAGCTTAGTCTTTGCCTATAAATGGTTTACTTGTTTATTATAAAAGGTTACAGAATTTGATCAATTAAACTTAATAGAACTTTTGTTCTTGTGAGGTTACCTCCTCTCTTCTTTCGTTCGAGTCTCGAAGCAACTTATCTAGCTTACTAGTGGTGTCAATCCGAACTCCATTGAACTTATCACCGAACTGGTGTGGCATTCAACCATATTATTATACCTTTGGTTCTTACCTTCATATAGGTAACGGGTCAAGGTTCGCTTCTATTCTTCATCAAAATTCACCTTAAGCAATATAAGATTTGGGCAATACTTTTTAGTATTGAAACATTCTTGAAGCTTGAGTTCAACTTCCATTCCATTTTATCTATCAATTTATAAATTATTTCTTTATTAAACTGAACCTATAAAAAAAATCAATCCAAGCCATCTTTTGAGCCCAAATTGCCTGCTTCCGCTTATACATCTCCATAACTCAATTTTCATACGACATCAAAACGAAGAGTTCTCGTCGACGATCGGGCTACTACGTGAAACGACTCGATTAGCCCGAGCTGGATCACATCAGTTTGTTTTTGTGGACACAAAAATCCTTTTGGGTTGACAAGTTTGGTTTAATGAACTCTTTGCTACACTTTGGCATGAATAATCGAAATCAAGTTTTTAAACCCGGAATCTATTTTGGTACATTTGTGGGAAAATCAAGCATCATCGATTGTAAGCGAACAATTTCTATTATTGTGATGCTTGGTTGTTGAATTAGGAAATGAGGTCGATAAATTTGATTTCAATTTAAATTCATTCCTTAATCCATTTCGTGGTTGTACCAAGTTCGTATTTCATTTCGATAAGGTTAATTCAATACGAAGCTTTGACTAGACTATTTCGAGGAGAGAAGGTTTGTATTAAACGAAAAAGGTACAACTAACTTTCTCTTCCTACTCTTAAAGGTAAACAAGAAATGACTTTGGAAAACTCTAAGACATCCTTGTCTTATTCGCATGTTGATGAACACTTTGTTGATGCTTTGATCTTTGAAAGATATTATTGTCCGATGGTATTGGTTGTTTGTCTTTAACTTGCAATGAAATGCGTGTTTTGAATGCTAAGATGAAAGCCCGTATAAATTGATCATTCGACCGATCATGTTGAAAAGGTATGGAAGTGTATTGTTGAGTTTGACTGTAAAGCGAGGATATTTGATTGACTATCATATGAATCGATTAAGTTCACTTGGTTGTAATAATGGCATATCGAGATTGTTTGAAAACTTGAAGTTTGCAAGTTGTGATCAAATGGAACCAAGGGTTCATAATCGGTGACTAATTTTTCCAAGCCTTGTGGATGCCACTTGAGCTTGAATCCTTTTGCATTTTCTACTTGCCGAATATGGGAGTCAACTTGAGGAGGTAAGACCCATTTATATTCTTAGATTCAAGAATGGCTTAATTGTTCAAGTTCGATTGACATTTCGCATCGAGTTTGTAAATCTTTCGCTCGTTGTGTCCCCATTTCTTTTCTCTATTATGTAGATCACATATTTATATGTTATTTTCCTCAAGAGGGAGGAGATGCTTCTAGCTTTATTCTTTTACGAGAACTATGTGATTTTAGAATTTTGGAAGCATTGTTGTTAACCAAGGGGATTGTGATAAGGAAGGATTTTTCACGAGTAAATGGCCCGATTTGGGGACAAATCGCCTAAAAGAGGGAGGGGATGATACGACCACGCCCCGGGAGCACTTTTGGACTAGATTATTAAGCATTGTGAGCAAACCCATGCGAGCTGAATTAGCTCAATTTTATTTCGTTGAGCTCTATATAGCTCAATTCCAACTCCAAGAGCTGAAATAAGCTCAAACATAGCTTGGTTTTTAATTTATGCAATTATTAGTAGCTGGACTAAATTAAATAAACTAATTTAATTAGTTAATTCAGTTCAAAATAATTTGTTAGTATTTAATTGGTTTAAATCTGGACATTTTAATTAAGTGTGTTAATTATGTCTTATTTCAATATGATACGCCTACCTCGGTGATGAGAGTCGAGTCTTTGATGTGCCCGATCGTTAAAATTAAGGAGTATGAGTTGAGGTTTTCAAGTCGGGTTGAAAAGAACAAATTGGTGGAAACAAGAAAATATTTAAGTGATTAAAGGATGGATAGGTAGGTTCGATTTCAAGGTGAAGAAAGAACCGATATTATATGCAATATCAACCCAAATCTTACGTTAGCTTGAAATGATGAAAAATTGTTAATCGTGACCCAATATCTATGAGAGATAAGAACCAACGATATAGGATTGAACGCCACACTTTAGTAAAGTGATAAGTTCGAAATTGATAGGATTGACGCCACAAGAATGTCTTGATAAGTCAATGGAGTCAAGAGAGAACAAAGGGAGTTGAAATACTCACCAATTGAACAAAATTTCATAATTGATCAAAGTCTCAAAATTAGTAACCTTCAAATGATTACAAAAACAACAATTTATAGGCTGGATATGTTCCAGCCGAATGGACTCAAAGCAATCAACAATTACACTTAATTGAACTCAAATGGTTGTTGAAATAACCAAAAGTCATTTGGAAGCTTCTATGCATAGGTGACACCAATGGGCAGGTTGTTTAGTCTTCCAATTCAGCTAATAATTGCACTAATGAGCTGAAATGATTTTGTTCAATGTTTGTTTAGCTGAAAACATTATGAGCACCTTTAATTCCTCCTTGGGCAACCAAATAAGCAAAGCACCAAATTAATGGTAGTTTAAGCACGAACAACCCAAGTGTGTGAACACTTGATCTCCAACAGCCTCCAAGTGTGGATGAACGAAAATGAATAGCTCTCATGGTGTGAAAATGTTTTGTGAGATGAATGGTCTTGTGTGAACAACTCTTTGTCCATTGCTCTTCACGAACACCACTTGGAGAAGCTAAAACTATCTTTGGATTTTTAATTCAGCTCATGGTCCATTGAGCTTTACGAATAGTCACATGAGGAAAAGGAATCATCAACTCTCTTCATGGCCAATCCATGCATGTACCGAAAGCAATTTAATTTAGCAACTTAATTCATATTAGGACACATTTAAATTGATAAAGAACAAGACACATTAAATCTGCTCATTAATTCAATTTGGACTAAGAAACATTAAAATGATGTAATAAGTTGAATAAATTCATGTCATGTGCTAACTAAGACATATTAAAACATGTAATTAATTTGCCTAATCTAAGACACATTAAAACAAATAATAGACACAAATTTAATTCAACAATAGCTAAGACAAATTAATTAGAATATGAAATTAATTTGTCTCCACTTTAGACACAATTTAATCACTTCTAATTAAAAGTCCGAATTAAAATGCAATTTAATTATTTAAGCTGAATAAACTAATTTGCATTTATTTTATTCCA
>NW_026291340.1:0-8371 GCF_025698545.1 Gossypium raimondii | reverse complement strand
TGATTCGGTCAATCCATGCATCATCTCCAAACATGAACCGAATTTTTAATGCTTCATTCATGCACATTCAGCAAATTAATTATTTCGTTCTAGAAATTTCTAGCATATTCATGGCTGAATTCTTAGCCATTAAGTTGCCCATTCGGCTAGCTTAGTCTTTTCCTATAAATAGCTTACTTGTTTATTGTAAAAGGTTACAAAATTTGATTATTGAAAACTTGATTGAGAGGTATCCTCCTATCCTATTTCGACGAGTCTCGTTCTGACTTATCTAGCTCGCTAGTGGCGTCAACCCGACTCCTTGAACTTATCACCATTCCGTGTATGCCCCCACCTTTTTATACCTTTGGTTCTTACCTCAATATAGGTAACGGTCAAGGTCCATCTTCGACTATCCATCAAATTCACCTTAAGCAACATAAGTCCCGGGGCAATACTTCATATAGTATTGAATTGTTCTTCAGCTTGAGTTCACTTTACCATCTCCATTTTAACTTTAAAATTATAAACTTTATTTTTCTTGTAAAACCCGAACCTAACATCAATCATCAAACTTCACCTATCTTTTGAACCCTTTTTCCAACTTCAGCTTAAAGTTAATCAAAATCCATTTTTCTCACCAAACGAACGACTCTTCTCGTCGACGATCGGGCAAACAAGTGACTCGACTCTACATCATCGAGCCGGATCACATCAGCTTATACTATACGCGCACGAGAGGATGCTTCTGTGCCAGATGTTATTACCGGTACTTTCGCTATTTTTGATACTGATGTTACTGCTTTGATTGATCCGGGATGAACCTGATACGACCACGCCTCGGGCACATTTTTCGATCAGCTCCATAAGTATTTCTTGCACACCCATGCGAGCTAACTTAGCTCAATTGCATCTCGCTGAGCTTCGTTTAGCTTGTTTCCAGCTCAATGGGATCATTTTGCTCAATTTGAGTTTATTTTAATTCTTAAATTTTCATTTGCTAAAATAAATTGAATAAGTTAGTTTATTTATTTATTCCAGCTCAACTAAGTGTTAGTATTAAATTTATTAAAATTGGACATTTTAATTAGGTGTTTTAAATATGTTTTATTTTTATGTTTTTTTTAATGTGTCCTATTTTCATACATAGCATAAATATGTCTAGGCTATTACATCTATTTATTATGATTTAATTTAATGTCGCCTAACGCATGTTATAAATATGTCCGACGAAATTAATGTCATTGCTACATGTTTGGACGAATTTAATGTATGTTTTAAGGTGTCCAAATTGAATTTAATTGTCATTACATCATTTAATTTGTTTTGCTACAACCGAATTTAATGATGTCTTAAATGGTGTCCAATTAGTTAATTGTGGTCTTGAATTAAATATGTCTAGTTAACCATTTAATGTTGTCTTAACATGAATTAATGGTTGTTGCATGCAGTACATGGACAGATTAAAAGAAGTGGTTGTTGCTGAAATTAAAATTGCTGGAATTAATGTGCAAGAAAAGCAATTATGGACTGCCATTCAATGGATGTTTGGAAGCATTTAAGGAGCTACTTGTGCTTTTTCATGTGGCCATTTAATGGACAAAATTAAAGAAGTCGCTTGTCGATTTAATGTGCAGAAAGCCATGAATTAAATGAGATGTTCCACATGCAAGGAACGCCCACTTAATGAGTCACGATTTATTTTTTTTTCGTGCACAAGAAAGGACCCATGAAGAGTTGTTGATTCCTCTTTCCATGAGCCATTTTCGTTCTTCTCAAATGCCATAAATGTGCCGTCCATGTGAGGGAATGTGCCTCTTCGTGGAGATTAAAAAGCTATGACTCCTCACATTTATTTGGCAGCCATTTCTCTTCCCCAAGTTGGCCTTTGAGCTCCCCAAGCATCCATAAGAGCTTTCACACAAGTTGGACGAATTTAGGCCAATCTAAACAATTTTATTCACCATTTCACTCAACCATCACCTCATTAATTCAAGGCTATTAGAAGACATCAAATGGCTGTCCATTGACGTCTCCAAAGCTAGGAATCTTCAAGGAAGCTTCAAGGGACGTTCTAGGAAGCTACATGAAATTTTCAATTCATTTGTTTTGAAAATAAGTGACTTTTTAGTCGCTCAAGTGTCCATTCGGCTAGCCTAGGAATTTAGCTATAAATAGTTTGCTTTGTAATTGTTTTGGGGTTAGACAATATATTTTGAAAACTTACATGAAATTTGTTTACTTTGTGAGTTTGTTTTCAACTCTCATTGTTCTCCAAAGATTGGTTAGACTTATCAAGTAACCCTTGTATGCCAACCCGCTTTTTGTATTTTGAACTTATCACTTTGCACCCAAAGTGTGGCGTTCAAAGTTATACCAAGGTTCCTATCATCTTTGATAGTGAGTCGAAGTTCCATTTTATTCGTTTTCCATCCATACAACATTTAACCTTTCCTAAGTATTCGTATAAGTGCCGGGTTAACACACTTATATTGTGTTGGTTCAACTTGCATACTTGAATTTCATTCACATATCAACCTCAATACATTCCATCACCCCTTTTGATACGAGTCATAAAGGCCCAATCCAAGTTCAAGAACGTGATGGGCTCAAATTGCCACAAGGCCCAATAACAAGATCAAAGGCCCGACAAATGCGGTCCAAACTAAATGGGACCATTCAAGAGCTTGTTAGCAAGGCCTTAGATGCATACACGAGAGAACAAGAAAATCAAGATTCACTTTCTTGTTTTCAAGAAAATCAAGAAACCGAATCTTGGCCCAATTTTGTTGCTCAAGAGATTTCAAGAATCAAGAAAATCAAGATTTCAAATCTTGGAAATCTTGGTCCAAGAAACCAAATCTTGCAGCCAAAACGCATTGGATCTCCATTACGAGCGCCAACGACCCAATTTTGGTAGGAGATGGATCACGAGCCCAAATTCTTGAAGGCGAGGCCCAATAACCAAAATTTAGCCCAATCAAGAAATTTCTTCATACTTAGTTGAAAAATCAGGCCAAAATGTCAAAGGGCCCAATTTGTAAACATCTTACTTGTTTAATTTAATTTTTTAATCTTTAGGAGCATTACATGTAAAATTCGCCCAAAACAACCCATATAAGTGCATGGCGAATTTACCTTGTTATTTTATTAATTAGGTTTAATTTTTATTAGTTACTTGTGAGGTTAGGATTTGTTGGAGGCCTATATAAGCATTGGCCACCACCCTTTGTAAAAATCATCTTATTATTATTTTTCTATCAAATTTGATTTGTTGAGTGCGAAATTTTCTTTGGGGTTTTCTCCAAGAATTCTCTCTTGAGTTTTCTTTAGAAGTTGTTTTAACAATCTTTTGATTGTGGGAGCCATCTTCAACCTTCTTCTTGCCATCGATATTCTTTGGAGGGGAGATTAGAGCCGTTTGAAGGAATTTGTGAATTCTTTCGGGAATTCAAGGGTTCTTAGGACTTTTCTTTAATTCCTTGTCGTTCAATTTATTTTCTTTATTATTGCTTGTGCCGATTCTTCTTCTAATTTTCTTTGCTGTTTTTGTTTGTGTTTCAAATTTGATTAAACTCCAAGAACTCTTCGCTTAATCGATCCCTTTTATTGGCAAGAACTATTCGATCCAAAATCCCCAAAATTTAGGGTTCTTGCCATTTTTTTATTTCTTCTTGTTGGGTGAAATTAGGTCTGGAATTTGGGCATTCTTGGCCGATTCAAGTTATTGATGATTAGCACTCTTTCTTTACTTCCAAATTCGTTCAATTTCATTAATTTCTTTCTTTTCTTTTGTCGCCCAAATCCCTAATTTTCTATTAAGATCTCGATTGATTTAATTCGTTGTCGTTTAGTGTTCTTGAACAGATTCGCTTGTGGAGAATTGATCTTGGAGTTCGATTTTGTCTTCTTGAACTACGAAAACATCTATTAATTCGTTCTTTGTGTCTTGTTGTTCATTTAATTGAATTTGGGGATTTAATTCAGATCCGATTAGTTTAATCTTGTTCTTTGTTTTAATTTCGATCTGTTCGTTTAGAGCTTTCGTAGGAGTTTCTCGTGACTTGGCAACTCGATCTTGGTCCGCGCGCCACCCCGTATCACCTTTTTGAACCAATTTGAGCCTTTATCTCTTCTTTCTTAACCTATTTTCGACAAACCTTAATATTACTCCAATTCACGATCGGGCACATCAACGACTCGGATTCATCAACGAGGCTTTTTTCTTCACAAATTTTTTTCACGAATTTTTTTTCAACTTGATATCCAATCTCTTGAGTTTGAATGGAAACTTTTTTTTTTTGAATTTTATTTTTGAATTTTTTTGAATTTTTTTCGAAGATGCTACTATATCGTATTGTTGACAATGTCGATTCTTACTCCAAATTCGCTAGCTTTGATACCATTTTGATACAAACACGTTTCGTGATTGATTCGAGTCGTTAGTTATGCCCGATCGTGAATTGAGTAGAATAGAATCGTTTCAGTTTAAAAGTAACAAAATAGAGTTAATGGCTTCAAACAAAGGTAATGAATAAAATAGATAGGAAACAATAACAAATTAAATGGCTAAGACCAAAAAAATGAACCAACAATAACGAATTGTTGACCCAAATCTCAAAATGGTCTTTAGGTGTTTTTCGGTTAAAGGAAACAGCAAGGAACCTTGACCCACTATCAACTATGATAGGAACCAAAGGTATATTGAACGCCACACCAAAGGTGATAAGTTCAACAACAAAGAAAAGATGGACGCCACAAGCTATGCTTGATAAGTCAAATCAATTTCAGAAGAACAAAGAGAATTGGATAGCTCACAATTCAAATATTTCATCTATATTCAGCAAAAGTTCCTCCCTCTATGGCTGATTACATCTATTTATAATGCTAGAACAAGGTAACCGAATGGTCAAAACATCCACTTAATGTGCCATAAAAACTCGATGTCTTTTCTTATTCTTTGAACCAAATAACTCCTTCCATAAAATCACTTTAATTCAGCTGATTTGAATGTCTTTAATGGCTTAGAAAATGACTCTTGAGTTGTCCTTGGCTAGTTGAATAGTCACCATCTCTTAACCTGCTCCTTAATGACATTCAAAGGCTTGATTAATTTCTCTTGAAAGCTCCAAAAACTACTGAAGTGGAAGAGTTGTTGCTGAATTTTAAAGGGCATAAAATGCTCTTTAAAAACTCCTTTAATGATTTTTAAGCTCCTTTATAACAGCCCCTTTAATTGTAACTCAAAAGAACTTGAATGACCACTTAATTAAATGTGTAATGACTTGAATTGTAACCACTATAAGCTAAAAGTCACCGCAATAAACACATTAAAATGAGTTTATTAAACAAATGAAAACACTTATTAATCATAACAAACATTAAACTTACTTAAATAAATGAACTAAAACATATATGCAATAATTATTCCAGCAACTATGATACGAGTCATAAAGGCCCAATCCAAGTTCAAGAACGTGATGGGCTCAAATTGCCACAAGGCCCAATAACAAGATCAAAGGCCCGACAAATGCGATCCAAACTAAATGGGACCATTCAAGAGCTTGTTAGCAAGGCCTTAGATGCATACACGAGAGAACAAGAAAATCAAGATTCACTTTCTTGTTTTCAAGAAAATCAAGAAACCGAATCTTGGCCCAATTTTGCTGTTCGAAGAGATTTCAAGAATCAAGAAAATCAAGATTTCAAATCTTGGAAATCTTGGTCCAAGAAACCAAATCTTGCAGCCAAAACGCATTGGATCTCCATTACGAGGCCAACGACCCAATTTTGGTAGGAGATGGATCACGAGCCCAAATTCTTGAAGGCGAGGTCCAATAACCAAAATTTAGCCCAATCAAGAAATTTCTTCATACTTAGTTGAAAAATCAGGCCAAAATGTCAAAGGGCCCAATTTGTAAACATCTTACTTGTTTAATTTAATTTTTTTAATCTTTAGGAGCATTACATGTAAAATTCGCCCAAAACAACCCATATAAGTGCATGGCCGAATTTACCTTGTTATTTTATTAATTAGGTTTAATTTTATTAGTTACTTGTGAGATTAGGATTTGTTGGAGGCCTATATAAGCATTGGCCAGCCACCCTTTGTAAAAATCATCTTATTATTATTTTTTCTATCAAATTTGATTTGTTGAGTGCAGAATTTTCTTTGGGGTTTTCTCCAAGAATTCTCTCTTGAGTTTTCTTTAGAAGTTGTTTTAACAATCTTTTGATTGTGGAGCCATCTTCAACCTTCTTCTTGCCATCGATATTCTTTGGAGGGAGATTAGAGCCGTTTGAAGGAATTTGTGAATTCTTTCGGAATTCAAGGGTTCTTAGGACTTTTCTTTAATTCCTTGCTGTTCAATTTATTTTCTTTATTATTGCTTGTGCCGATTCTTCTTCTAATTTTCTTTGCTGTTTTTGTTTGTGTTTCAGCCTTGATTAAACTCCAAGAACTCTTCGCTTAATCGATCCCTTTTATTGGCAGCAACTATTCGATCCAAAATCCCCAAAATTTAGGGTTCTTGCCATTCTTTTTATTTCTTCTTGTTGGGTGAAATTAGGTGCTGGAATTTGGGCATTCTTGGCGATTCAAGTTATTGATGATTAGCACTCTTTCTTTACTTCCAAATTCGCTCAATTTCATTAATTTCTTTCTTTTCTTTTGTCGCCCAAATCCCTAATTTTCTATTAAAGATCTGATTGATTTAATTCGTTGTTGTTTAGTGTTCTTGAACAGATTCGGCTTGTGGAGAATTGATCTTGGAGTTCGATTTTGTCTTCTTGAACTACGAAAACATCTATTCATTCGTTCTTTGTGTCTTGCTGTTCATTTAATTGAATTTGGGGATTTAATTCAGATCCGATTAGTTTAATCTTGTTCTTTGTTTTAATTTCAGATCTGTTCGTTTAGAGCTTTCGTAGGAGTTTCTCGTGACTTGGCAACTCGATCTTGGTCCGCGCGCCACCCCGTATCATTTGGTATCAGATTTTGGGCGTTTTGGGTGTTCTTGGTTGATTTCTAAACTGATCTCAATTTTTTAAAGCAAAAACAGCAGTTTTACCCAGAAAAATCTTTCAAAAAAAATTCATTTGAGTGGGTAAACGTTGTCCAATTGATCTGAAATTTTACATACATATTTGTGGCACTGTGATTGAATATAAAAAAATTATTCCCGCAAAAAAATCAGTCAAAAAAGTCAAAAAATTGAAAAAAGACGAAATCCAATAAAAATTTAAAAAAAATATTCAGCGGGTTGAGTTTAGTGCCCAAACTTTCCAGATCAAAAATTCAATATTTAAGGACATTCCAGATTTAATTTCGTGATTTTTAGAGATCGGGAACACCTCGAACGAAGTTGTCAAGTTACTCCGCAGTTTTTCGGGTTTTCTGGTTTTAGCAATTTTTATTGATTCTTAGCTGTAGGTTTTCATTTGTTTGCTTTTTATTCTTCTCACACGTTATCTAACACCTTATTGTTTCTTGTGTTAGTAGGATTTACACGCAGCACAACTTCTTCCTCGGTGCAACACGAATCAATTGGTGTCTCGTCAGTTTTTGGCATCCTAGTGCAAATTAGGATTCTTTGGTAGTTTGGTTCATACTCTAATTGGTTGATATAAACTCGATAAAGAACTCACAAGATTGAATTCTACCCCATTGAGAATTTGAATTTTCTTTTGAGTGACTAACGGTGAGGTTTGCTAACTTTTATTTTTGAGTGTTGAGTGTTTATTTTGCAGCTTTTTGGGAAGATGTCTAAAGATGACCATAATGATACACTTATGGAAGTCCAACAACAGTTAGAAGGACACGCTGCAATCACACAAATAAATGCTACCCTTCAAGCATTGAATACTACTTTGAATGAGGTACGAATGAATCAAGAACTTCAATATCGAGATCCAATCAGGGAAGATAGGAATAATCAGCCCCATAGGCGCGGCCCTCGACGTGTCCCTAGATTGAATGATGATTTTCATGATCGTGGACAACCTTCTTTGGCAAAACCGAAATTCACAATTCCCCAATTTCGTGGTAAGAATGATCCCGACGCTTATTGTGAATGGGAATCTAAGATTGAACTCATGTTTCGTATTATAAATGTCCGGATGATGAAAAGGTAGCGTTAGCAACATTGGAATTTTCTGATTATGCATTAAGTTGGTGGACTCAACTTGGGGTAAACCGCCATCGGAATTATGAAGGTGAGATTTCGACATGGGATGAGTTGAAACAGATTATGCGTAAAAGGTTTATTCCACCTCACTACTATAGAGAAATTAAAACAAAGTTGAGAAGACTTATCCAAGGTAGTAGGACGGTGGATGAATATTTTAAAGAGATGGAGATGCTCATTCAGAGAGCTAATGTGGAGGAAGATGA
>NW_026291339.1:0-2243 GCF_025698545.1 Gossypium raimondii | reverse complement strand
TGGCGAAAGAGTAGTACTAGGTTGGGTGACCTCCGGAAGTCCTCGTGTTGCACCCTCCCATTTTATTTCATAAAATTTTTTAGTTTTTTCACGGGTGTAACTCATTCGTTATTTTTTGTGAAATAAACAATTTGAAAATATTTGGTCGAATTTGCATTTAAATTTGGCAAATCCTAAGGCAATATGAATGGATTGAAGAGTTGGGGTGCGATCATACCAAAGATAATGCACCGGATCCATCGTAATCCCAGCTAAGCGTGTTTAAGAGTACTAGGTGGTGACCTGGAAGTCCTCTTTGCACCCTCCCATTTTATTTCATAAAATTTTTTAGTTGCATTTTCTGACGGGTTAACTCAATCGTTATTTTGCTTTTGTGAAATAAACAATTTGAAAGATATTTGGTCAATTTGCATTTAAATTAGGGAATCATAAGGGGTTTTATATGAATGATTTAAGAGTTGAAAGGGGATTACCAAGACTAATGCACCGATCCCATCAACTCCAGCAAGGGTTTAAAGATAGTACTAGGATGGACCTCCGGAAGTCCTCGTGTTGCACCCTCCCATTTTATTTCATAAAATTTTTTAGTTGCATTTTCTCGACGTGGTGTAACTCATTCGTTATTTTGTGAAATAAACAATTTGAAACGATATTTGGTCAATTTGCATTTAAATTTGAGGCAATCCGATAAGGGCATTTATATGAATAGATTAAAGAGTTGACGGCGATCATACCAAAGACTAATGCACCGGATCCCATCGTAACTCCGCAGCTTAAGGCTGCTAAGCAGAGTAGTACTAGGATGGTGACTCCGGAAGTCCCGTGTTACCCTCCCATTTTATTTCATAAAATTTTTTAGTTGCATTTTCGACGGGTAACTCATTCGTTATTTTAGCGTGAAATAAACAATTTGAAACGATATTTGGTCAATTTCATTTAAATTCGAGGCGAATCGCGATAAGGGGCAATATGAATAGATTGGCAAGAGTTGATTGCAAGCGATCATACCAAAGACTAATGCACCGGATCCCATCGTAACTCCCAGCTAAGCGTGTTTGAGAGTAGTACTAGGTTGGGTGACTCTCGAAGTCCTCGTGTTGCACCCTCCCATTTTATTTCATATAATGTTTTTTTAGTTGCATTTTTCGACGTGGTGTAACTCAATCGTTATTTATGCTTTGTGAAATAAACAATTTGAACGATATTTGGTCGAATTTTATTTAAATTCGAGGAATCCATAAGGGCATTTTATATGAATAGATTGGCAAGAGTTGGGAAGCGATCATACCAGACTAATGCACCGGATCCCATCGTAACTCCCAGCTAAGCTGCTTGGGCAGAGTAGTACTAGGATGGTGACCTCCTGAAGTCCTCGTGTTGCACCCTCCCATTTTATTTCTATAACATTTTTTTGTTGCATTTTCCGACGTGGTGTAACTCATTCGTTATTTATGCTTGTGAAATAAACAATTTGAAACGATATTTGTCAATTTGCATTTAAATTCGAGGGAAGAGCGATAAGGGCATCCTTTATATGAATAGATTGCAAGAGTTGGCGGTGCGATCATACCAAAGCTAATGCACCGGATCCCATCGTAACTCCGCTAAGGGCAAGCGGGAGAGTAGTACTAGGATGGGTGACCTCGAAGTCCTCGTTTGCACCCTCCCATTTTATTTCATAAAAATTTTTTAGTTGCATTTTCGACGGGTGTAACTCATTCGTTATTTTGCTTGTAAATAAACAATTTGAAACGATATTTGGTCGAATTTGCATTTAAATTGAGGCGAATGCATAAGGGCACTTATATGAATAGATTGAAGAGTTGGATTAAAGGATCATACCAAAGACTAATGCACCGGATCCCATCGTAACTCCGCAAGCTGTTGGGCGAGAGTAGTACTAGGTGGTGACCTCCGAAGTCCTCGTTTGCACCCTCCCATTTTATTTCATATAATTTTTTTTAGTTGCATTTTCTCGACGTGGTGTAACTCAATCGTATTTTGGCTTTTGTGAAATAAACAATTTGAAACGATATTTGGTCGAATTTTTATTTAAATTGAGGAATCGATAAGGCTTATATGAATAGATTTGAAGAGTTGACGCGATCATACCAAAATAATGCACCGGATCCCATCGTAACTCCCCTAAGCGTTTGGGCGAGAGTAGTACTAGGTTGGGACCCCAAGTCCTCGTTGCACCTCCCATTTTATTTCATATAATGTTTTTTAGTTGCATTTTCTCG
>NW_026291338.1:0-5175 GCF_025698545.1 Gossypium raimondii | reverse complement strand
CTACTAAGGATAACTTTCAAATTCAGAGAAACCCTGAATGAAAAATGGGCAATCCTGAGCCAAATCCTATTATTTTATTATTTTACGAAAATAAACATGAACAAAGGTTCAGCAAGCGAGAATAATAAAAAAGGAAAGGATAGGTGCAGAGACTCAATGGAAGCTATTCTAACAAATGGGGTTGACTGTTGGTAAAGGAATCCTTATATCGAATATCGAAACTCTAGAAAGGATGCAAGATATACCTATTTTTTATAGGTATACTAATGAAAACTATCTCAAAAAGACGAACTGAACCCGTATTTTTTTATTTCTATTATATGCAAAATCAATTTATATTTATATGAAAATATGAAAATAAAAGAATTGTTGTGAATCGATTCCAAGTTGAAGAAAGAATCGAATAGAATAGTCATTAATCAAATCATTCACTCCATAGTCTGATAAATCTTTGAAAACTGATTAATCAGACGAGAATAAAGATAGAGTCCCGTTCTACATGTCAATATCAATACCGACAACAATGAAATTTATAGTAAGAGGAAAATCCGTCGACTTTAAAAATCGTGAGGGTTCAAGTCCTCTATCCCCAACCCCAAAAAGCCCGTTTGCTGTCTATTTATTTTATCCTACCCTTTTGTTAGTGGTTCAAAGTTCCTTATGTTTCTCATTCATCCTATTCTTTGCCGTTTTACAAGCGTATCCTAGCATAGCAGAATTTTGTTCTCTTATCACAAGTCTTGTGATAGAGTGTGATATATTGTGATATATAGATATACGTAGAAATCTCTTGAGCAAGGAATACCTATTTGATTTGAATGATTCATAATACATATGATTACTCATATGGAAATTTACAAAGTCTTCCTTTGAAGATCCAAGAAATTCCTGTTCGAGACCTTTAATTTAATACTTTTTCGTTTTTTTTTGTTTTCATTTTTAATTGACATAGACCCAAGTCATCTAGTATTATGAGGATAATGCGTCGGTAATGGTCGGGATAGCTCAGTTGGTAGAGCAGAGGACTGAAAATCCTCGTGTCACCAGTTCAAATCTGGTTCTGAGTATATGATTAATTTGTATGAGTATCTACTCTACAAATTAATTGATATGGATCGACATAATACATACTTATCTAGCTAGGTATCTGAGAGTAAACCCTCTCTTTATTTATTTCATTTTGTATTTTTTTCTCTTTTTAAAATGAGCAAAGAGTCTATTCTAATGTGTCTATTATAATGTAGTAAAAGACAAAATTTGTTTATCTCTTCCTCTTCTTTTTATTTGTTCACACTGCGGCTTCTCACATTCAAAAAGAATGGTATTTCTCATACATATTTAATTAAAAGATTAAAATAGTTGGCTTGAAAGGCCCAACAAAAAGACGGGGTCTAGAGGAGTTCAAGGATAGAAATAACCAAGACTCATCTCAGCTACAGTACAAATAGAAGCCGATCCCCTTTCATTTACTTTGTATCTCTTTCATATTCCATTTCTCATTCCTCTCTATGCGACTCTCTAGAGTTCATCTAAGTGATGTGCGATACAAAGTTCACGGTACAGAACCCTTGTTGTTCATCCTATTGTCTCGGCTCGTCCGAAATAAAATAAAAAAAGTCTCTTCAAAAATCGAGAATCTCAATGATGTATTGTCTTTTATTTCTTTTTATTTATTAGCTCATCCATAAGAATACGAATGAAACCCTCAATTCCTCTGTTTGAGCTAGAAGAAATGTACAAATTCTTTGAATATTCGAAGTTGTAATTAGTTTCATCATTCAATGAGCGTCTTGTATTTCATAAAAATTGGGGCAATGTAATCCTTACGTAAAGGCCACCCTATCCAACTTTCGGGCATTTATACGTTTCAGCCGTGGATGATTTTCATAAGAGATTCCCAACATGTCATAAGATTCTCGTTCTTGAAAATCCGAACTTTCCAAACCCAGAAAACAGACGGAATTCTAGGGTTACCCTTGAGCAAATACTTTCTTATACATACTCTTCCGGTTGATCTACACCATACTCTATTCTCGTAAGATGATACACACTGGCTAAACAGTCCGCCTGGTGCTAGCATCATAGGCACATTGGGAACGTAGATAATTGTAACCATATACATATAAAATAAATATAATGGAATGCCAATCCTCAGGCTTTATTTGTAAAGTCTCTATTCCTTGGTAATCGAAGCCCAAAGATCTATGAACTAGCCTGTGTTTGACTAGCCAAACAGACAAACGACCCCTGCATCTTTTATCTCTCCCGCACTTTTCTTTTATTTGTCATTTTCTAAGATAAATATTTCGCATTTATGATGAAATCGAATTTATGAAGATTAATTCGTTGTCTGTTTCTGTAAAAAATCCTACCTAATTCACTAATTCGTGGGAAGATAGTGAACCTTTGTAGTTGAAAAATGTTTCAGGAGGAATTCTCTGAAGTAGATGGTGGTTGATAGAGCAATCCTTGATTATAATTTCCAGTACGAGTACTACGTACAAGACAAAACTTGTGATTGGTAGTAAAACACCGATCCCCTGTTGAGATCTAATTCGATCTTCATAGATTTCATGAGATATTTTCTTACGAAGTTTTGTTATAGCATCTATAACTGCCTCGGGTTTAGGGGACAGCCCGGCAATAGACATCCACGGGAATTAGCTTATCGACCCCCGAACAGTACTATAAGAATCAGTACTGAACATCCTCTCCTGTAATTGTACACGCGCCCATAGCAATAACATATTTAGGTTCGGGCATTTGTTCATATAATCTCACCAAAGAGGGCGCCATTTTCATTGTTACTGTTCCAGCTGTTAAAATTAGGTCTGCCTGTCTAGGACTCGATCTGGTACCAGCCCATAACGATCAAAGTCGAAGCGTGAGCCTATTAATGAAGCAAATTCAATAAAGCAACAACTGGTACCATAAAGAAGCGGCCATAAACTGGAGAGTCTTGACCAATTTGAAAGATCATTTAATGTAGTTGAAATAACTGAATTTTTGGGTTGTTCGATCAAGTAAGGAAATTGATGGAATTCATACCAATGGTATTATTATTTTGACTTTTTTCTTTCTTTTTATTATCTGAATATTCAGGAACTAAGACCATTCCAATGCTCCTTTTCGCCATGCATAAACTGAACCAACAATTAGGATAAGCACGAAAATGAAAGCTTCTATGAATACGGGTACCAATACATCGAAACTCATTGCCCATGGATAAAGAAAAACCGTTTCAACATCAAAAACAACAAAAACTAGAGCAAACATATAATAACGGATTCGAAATTGTAACCAAGCATCGCCCATTGGTTCTATACCCGATTCATAACTAGAAAGTTTTTCTGGACCCTTCTAATCGGGCTAAACTCCAGAAATTAGAAATGCCAAATAAGGAATAGCACTTGATATTATTAGAAATGCCCAGAAAATATCATATTCGTAAAGCAGAAACATAGACGAACCCTATGAATGTGAAAATAGATCGGATTAGTCGTCGACCTGAATTCATTGTCAAGTCATCCGCAACTGTTTGTTTAGTCAAACAACAATTCAGTTTGATCGAATCGTCTAGTTTCGTTTGTTTGCTGTGTTTCCATGTTGCGTTTTAAGATTTATTGATTGGAATTAATCCTATTTTATTTACATTCCACTTTATTTCGATTTCATTTCGATATAGTACTAATTTGTATAGTACTAGTATAAATATATATTTATACTATATAGTATAATACTATACAACCAAAACAAGTAATACTTTTTTCGTTTTCACTTCATTTCGGATTTTCTTAAATAAAAGGAATTCTAATATCTAACTAATATCTAATATTTATTAGAATTTTAGAAATCAAAAATTTTTATTCGAAATTCTATTTATTCTAAATAGAAATTGAAATTATAGATTTCGAATAAATAGAAATTTTTATTTTATATCTATTTATATAGAATCAATCTAAAATCAATCTACCCGCGAGGATTAATTAAGAAATGGGTTTTGTTTATTTTATTCTTATCCAAGAATAAAAAAAAGAGCGATTGATCCGTTGAAATGCGCTTTGTTTTCAGGGTTATACTCTGGAGTGATCTCCTGTGAGAGAGCTTATGGGAAATGATTTGAACCAAGCAACTGGAAGCGACCATTTCCAATCAACAAAGAATACAATAATTAGGAAAAAAACTATACAACTTTTTTATTTTTAGTTGTATTTGGATATTCTTTATTGTTTTAGTTTGCTTTAGTTTTAAGAATATTATTTTCATTTCATTTTTCTTAATTTAAAAAATTTAATGAATATTTAAAATTAATAAAATATAAAATTCGAAAATATAGGGCTATACGGACTCGAACCGTAGACCTTCTCGGTAAAACAGATCGAACTGATTATTATCAAAATGATTCGGCCTATTTCAAAGACCCAACATGCATTTTTTTTTTGCATTGGGCTCTTTCATTAACTGATAGAAATATCAGTTAGTCTATCTGTATATATTTTTTCTAACAGAAAAAGAAGACGGTTCCGTGTGCTCTGATTCATTGTGCTCTGATTCATTACTGATACAGGAGCACTTCCAAAGTGTTTCAAAGAGGGGAAGGGTTATCTTGACGTAGGTCTGCTTCTGGCCTAGATCAATCTAAGTTAAATGGAGTCTCTACCATCCTGATTAAAAATCAAACATGAAACTTCATACACCTTAAGATTCATAGGACGAAAAGAGCATTTTGAGGTCCTTATACTCATTATGCCTAGCATTGAATAGACCGGTATTCACCCTATCAATATCTCAAATCATCGATGGGTTCGATTCGGATCTTGCCTAAACGGCACCCGAATCGGACCGAACCATTTGTCAGGCTATTGTTCTCTTGTTTTGTTCCTTCAAAGTAATGGAGTAAGACATCGATTTCTCAAAAGATCAATTTTTGATTGCATGATAGACTTCCTGAAAAACATTGGCGCATGTAAACGAGGTGCTCTACCAACTGAGCTATAGCCCTTGTGTTTGTGATACATATTTTATCATATTATGTAGATAATTTCTTGTCAAGATGAATATTACATGATCCAACATCATAATCATACCCTTTTGGTCTGTTTGATTGGTATTGCTTAGAAGTAATATTGGATTTATAATCCATCGATGTAATAGGTCCCTTTTCTTTTTTTTTCC
>NW_026291337.1:0-5222 GCF_025698545.1 Gossypium raimondii | reverse complement strand
TTTCAGGAACAAACAAATCATAATGATTTTTGTCTTTATTTTCAGTCATTTTTGATGTCTTGCAATAAATTCATAAAATGATTTTTATCAATATAGTTTTTTCTTGGTATCTTTGATTAATTTGGTGTTTATTTTATGAACCAACAAAATACTTATAGTTTGATATAGAATAAATTGTCCATCATTTTTTACCGACAGACGAACTGGATCGATAATCAATATTCCTTTTTTCATTAGTTCTCTAAGAGTTAAATCCTTCTGAATCATCAAAATATCCAGATTCATTTCTCCCGTTGAATAGAGGATATAACAATTTCGTTTGGATTTATCAGTCTAAGCAGGAGGCAATATACTTTGATATTATTGATTATTCTTTGATTTAAAGAATCATCCCATCTCAATTGAAAACGCAAATACCTTTTTAGGAAGAAATCAAGCTCTGCTTCCGTGTTGCTCTTGTATTGCTTTTTCTTTCTACGTTTTTTTTTGTCTGATTTATCATAATCTTCTTCAACATCTTTTTCTTGGTTTGAGAGAACGGATTTAAAATTTCCTTGTTTTTGTGCATCTGATACAAGATCCCCTTCACCTATGGGTTCTTTTTCTTCTTGATTTCGATTCTCTAATCCAATAATTTGTTTTTCGTTTGGTGCTATAAGGGAGTCCCTTTTTTTATTTTCAATAATATTTTTATTAATGTTCCTATTTCCATTAAAATTGAAAAGAAGTAATTTTATTGGTATGATCCATGGTTTAACCTTATATGCATTATATAGCAGCACAAATTCTGGGAAGAACCAAAGTTCTAGATTCGGTATAGGATGACTTAGTATTTTTCATTCAGTCCCATCCAATCAAAATGGCTTCCTTTTTATTGGATGGGTTGCTTTCTTGATCTTGATAAATTGTGAAATAAAAAGGTCCATTTTATCAATTAGTTGATAATTTTAACCACAGTCTTAATATTTTTGTTACTTTGTACTGGTATCGACCCAGGACTCAATATCGACCTTATTTCTAAGACAAAATGAAGAATTCTCCAATTAAAAACTTTCTGTGCGAAAAATTCTCATAGCATCTAGGATATCGCCTTCTCCTAGATAATTATGGATAGGATATCCTCAATGTATCAAAAAATTTTGTTTATCCATGTTGTAATGATAAGAACTCTCTTCCTCATTTACTTGGAATGGTGATCCATAAGCATACGGGTCCTCTTATCTTGATAATTAATAGATTTATATGATAAAAAATCATATCCATAGTTTTTTTAAATTAGATTTTTATATTTTTGTTCTTGATTCAGTTTATATTCTTGAGTCAGTAATGAGTTTGCTTGAAAATCATTTTTTTTCGTAATGAATTAATCTTTTCTTTCATCTGAATCCCATTTTGTTAAATCTTTATTTTGAGCCAGATAGTGTTGATTGACTCTATTTCATGCCATTGTCTTGGTACTAATTTTAGCCATCTATTCTGAACTAAATCGTATTGATAACGACTCCTTAACCAGTTTTCCATTCATTCATTCCAGAATGCCAAACGATTTTCTGTCTTAACCCCATAATGATGTCTTAATCTGGAATGAGAGATACTCCCTGTTCTTCAAAATAATCTTTTATTTCATTTTTAAGAAAGAGATGTTCCATGATATTGAAGGATAGGTTTGAATTTATAAACCTAATAACTTGGGTTTGTGATAATTTGTAAAATACATATGCTTGTGAGAGGGAGGATAAGTCACAAAAAGCTTTTTCATTTTTATTTCTAATACTAATATTAGAAATTGAAAGAAAGTGAGGTTTTATAGTTGAAATAAAATGAGTTGTATTTTTAGTTGTTTTATTAATTCTTTCTTGATTTGCTTCATTATTGTGAATGAAGTTCTCAATGATTTTTTTTGTTGATTCAAGAAAAAAGTTGGGTATTGTTCTTGGAATATTAATGATATATAGAAGAATATCCATGTATATCTTTTCAATGAAAATTTTATAAAAAAATAGAATTTCCGGATTAATCGAATATTTCTTCTTTTTACTATTTGCCAAAATTTTTTTGCTGATTCTACTATTTTATCCTGATAACTTATTTTGTTAGAACTACTATTTATTTCTTGAGTTAGAAATTCGTTTTTCTTCTCTTTTATAATTAGAATTTTTTGTATTTGATTTTTGATTGTGTTTGTTCTCTTTAGTCAGATCTTTTATTTTTTTTTCTGTTAATGAATAATTTGTCCACGCCATAGATTGAATTTGAAGGGATGATTTGTGAATCATCTTATTACTGATTATCGAATCCTTTTTAGTTTCGCCCAATTCATATGGTTCTCTCAACCCAAAAAATGGAATTGGATTTATTTTTGAAAGTTCTTTTATTAGTCCCTTTAGAAATAGAATGCTTTGAGTGATCCATTTTTTTGTTTCTTTTGAAGCTTTTCGAAACAATTTCGTTTTTTCTTTTAAAATTGTTAAAGCTATAAAACATTTCGTTTTCCATTTTTTTCTTTTTTTTTTTAGTTCTTTAAAAATAGGCTCAAAAAACGAACGCCGTTTTCGAGGAGAGCCGAAAGGGAGTTCAGTTTCCATTCCCCAAACTGTTAAAAAGCAAAAATCATTCTTTTGACCTTTCTTTTTTTTCATTGGATCTTTATGAGAGGGTTGTAGTTTAAATCTGTGCCAAGGTTTCAGGCAAAAAGGAAATAGGATCTTTATCTGAATACCGTCTGTTAACCAGTTTTTTGGAAATTCTGTTTCGGATAATTGAACACCATTATAAGTGCATTTAACATGCATTTCTCGATTCCAATCCGTTAAATCCTCAGACCACTCAGGAAATTGAAATAATAACATACGGGCAATGTTTTTAACTATTATCAGTGAAGGTAATATAATATATTTTCTAAGAATTGATTGGGTTATTAACACGGAGCCCCTTATTACTTGAGCAAGTAAAAGACTATCCCAAGCTTCTGCTATTTCTATCCTCATTTTCTCTTCTCTTTTGTATTTTCTCTCTTTGGCCTCGCCTTTTTCTCGATCTTTTTTCTGTATAATCATAAATTTTTGATTCTTTGTTTTTACATATCCAATTTCGATATATTCGTTTCAGCGGTCCAGAAATATCAAAAGAAAAAAAGAGTGGTTTGTCTACTCTGTCCAAAAAAAGGGGGGAATGTACATTTGCTTGAAACAGCGCCCCAAGTAATTGTTTTACGCCTTTGGGCACGCATGGAACCTTTTATTATGTCGCGCCGAAAATCCGATTGTTATGAATAGCGTATCAAAGCCACTTCGTCTGTTTGATCAGGACTATTAGCATCCTCCGGTATTAGTATATAAGTATCGGCGTTTGCCTGGTTATTAGTAAAAAATCACGACGCGCTTGGATTTTCTTGAACGAATTTCATGCTCTGCTGTTACATTTTCCTCGTTTTCGCCCTCCTGTTGTTCTAAATCGTCGATTAATTTGTATGACCATCGAGGAACTTTTTTACTTATTTCTTTTATTCCAATAGATTTTTTTCTAATTGTTTGATTGTTGGGATTAGTTATAACTATATTGAATAAAAATTTCAAAATTTTGACTCGATCCTCGGAATCGATATTTCCCTGTTCATCTTCTGTCAATGTCTATAAAGAGAGTTTTTTCTGTTGCTAATGATTTTCTATTGAGTATCTCCAGTGTCTGTTCAAGTTCGTGATAATCAGTAGTAAGAAGTAGAGCATGAATCTTATTTATACAAAACGGATCCGTGTTTTTTTTATAAGTTTGATTTATGCTTAAAGGAGAACCCCATTTTTGATTCTTCCGCGGTAGGGTCCATGCAAGAAAGGATCATATAGTTTAGGCAAGTATTCTCTTTTAGTTTCATTATTAGAGAATCGAGTCCTTTTTTCAAGTATGCCCAGATCAAAAGATTCCTTATCTAAAGATTCGACTCTTTTTATAAACTCTTTACTCAAATTTCTTCTTTTTAGTTCATTGATAAAACTCCAATCAGTATACAATTCATCAGAAAACAATTTTTCTGGTGTGAAAAAATATATTTTTTTTTGTATCATTTCCCCAAAAGTTGCTAAACTGGGTGGATACGTAAAAGATATTTTTTCTTTTCCATCACTTTGACATGTATAAAAAAAATATTGTGACATTTCATTTTTTATAGCATTTTCAACCCGGTCATTTTTTATATATCGCAAAGGTCGATTCCATCGTTTAGAATCAAAAAGAAGTGTCACAAGAGGTTTTTCAATCCATAATAAATATTTATCTTCTTTTTTTTTTAATATTTCTAACTTCGAACTTTCTTGATTCCCATCCAGATAAGAAGTTTCATAAACCGGTCTATTTTTATAGTATGTCTCTTTAAAAACAAAGTGGAGTTCGCTTTCTTTTTTTTTCTTTCTTCAAGTCACTGTAGCTTTTCTGTTTCTGTCCATTTTGCTCGGATCCACCTCTTCCTCCGAAAAAGGTGAAGAAGCATTTTCTTCGGTCCCCTGTTTCTGGTTAGCCCTCCCCTTCGGAAATAGTTTCTATTTCTATGTTTCTTTCTTCCTCACTTTCCCCCACTTCTTCCGTTTCGGAAATTCCTTTCAGTTTCTTAGTTACAATGGGTGACAGTATTCTGCCTAAATAGTAAACACATGTAATAAATAACAGAATACTAAAGATTCGAGCCATAAATTTCTAAATTCTGATACAAGATACTTATTAGATCGAATAAGTACATTAGACCTAATTAAATTATTTTGTTGTATCCAGACTAATACCAACCCAACCCATTTCATCAATAAAATATGACCAATTAACCAACCAACAAAACTACTTGTTACAAATAACATATTGTTGTTGCATCGAAACATATAGATGTTGACTAATCTGGCTAACATTGAACTTGGTAAAATGAAATGGTTGAATAATTGAATAATGAGATTATTCAGGAATACAAATTGAATGCTAAGATTACGCATTGAATTTCTGGTAGGACGTCTATGATCAAAAAAGTCTTTGTGATTGTTCCAGAAGAAATGAAACAAAAGATACGGTAGAGCTAGGACAGTTATTGTATGAGGTTTACCCAATGCTAAATGCAGAGGTACATAGTAGATTGATATGAACATCATGAGCTGGCCTGCAATAAACCCAGTTGTTGCTGATACTCTTCTCGGTTCCTTCTTCCTTCTTCCATAACTCGAGCTCGTAGAAGGAAGATATAAGAGGGA
>NW_026291336.1:0-7255 GCF_025698545.1 Gossypium raimondii | reverse complement strand
ATGATTAAAATTGAATTTTTTTCTATTTTGGGATTGTATTAATTTTTGGATGATTTTTAATTTGTAAAAATTGGGAGGCGGAATAATAATAGATTATTAGTTATTTAGATTTTCTATGTAGGAACCTCACATGGAAGAGGCACAACAATCTTAAACCTTAAACGATAAAAGGAGGAGTCACCTACCAATAGCCTACAGAACTATCACAACCAATCGAGTAACTTCTTTCTTTATCTTATTCGGGGCTACACACTGAGGACAATGTGTTATCTAAACTGTGGGGGGTATCATAGAAATTTTTTTTAATTTCTATGCTTTTCTTTGATTTTCTTGTTGATTGTTTGCTTGAGCTTGTAGAAATACAAGTGATTGGTAAGGAGCATGTACATAGGTTGATTGTATTTACGGTAAATTTGGCATGATGATAGGTGATTTTAAATATTTTATTCTTAGACTACTAAGTTCTATATGTTACACTATAAATAGACATTAAGCAATTAAATGTACCATATGATATAGGAAATACAGGGAAACGAGCATGCTAGTATGTATAATAAATTGTTGAAAGTTGAGATTATTTGGTTGATTAAATTTGTAATATTGAAAAACCTAAGGATGACCTAAGGCATTGTTTGGTATATACCCAGAGCCAAAAAAGCTAACCCTACTTATTCATCCTTAGTACCTATATTTGAGCCAGAAAACACTTCTTGATGAACCTTCATGTAAAATCGGAGGCAACAATGTTAATTTGTATTTTCTCCTTTTCTTTGGTTTTGAATTGCACGGTTATAGGCTATGGTCATACATATTAAGGGTTAAGTAGATACATTATGATGAAATTTTGTAAAAATAGAGTAAAATAAAAAGATCAGTGTGATAAAGAAATTATAGGTTAGCAAATATGTGCGTAAAAAGAAAAATTCAAAATGAAATAAAAGAGAGTATAAAAGTCCTTGAAAATAAAAGCATTTGTGATTGAGAAATGTAAAGAAAAGAAGAAAGAAAAGTAACAAAGTCACTAAAAATAGAGAACTCTGCTCATTAGTGCACACAAACTCGTGAGCTAGCCATAGTTGTTATATTATGCTATGATTTTCTATGGAGAAATAAGGAAGGTGAGAGAAGGAGAATAAGATGGTGAGTAGGTAAGGGTCGCTAAGTGGAAGAATAGGGAACAATACGATGTGCCAAACTATTTTCGTGCTTGAAACTATTTTGATGCTTATTGTTCTTTAATTTCATACCTATCCTAAGCCCCGAAGCGGTACAAGTGAAAAGCCCTATGTGATCTAGGTATAATTATTCTAATCAACATCATCTGAATAATTGCATGTACAATTTCTTGTATTCTGCTAAGATAAAAAAATTACCTATATAACTTATTGATGGATCCTTACATTTGAAACCCTTAATGCTTGTATGTTTTGTAATATACTAAACTTAGGTGTTTGACATTAAAATTGGTAAGTCAACTATATATCATGCCCCAAAGCTAACATTTGTATAATACTTACTCAAGGGTTGTCTTTCATTTGCATTGCTTGAGGACAAACAATGACTTAAGTGTGGGGAGTTTGATCGCCATAATTTAGTGTAGTAGATTAAACTAGTTTTCGATTTAAGAAGCTTGAATACAAGCACTTTAGTTAAATTTTAGCTAAGTTATTATTACTTTATTTAAATTTTAAAAAATTGTAATTTGAGTCTTTTATTGACCTTAGGGGGAATGAGGCCCAAGGGTGAGCTAATATGCTTTGTGAGTGAGCAGAGACCATTAGAAGGTGTGCAAACTCAATATTGGTCACAGTGTTGCAACACGAGATTTGGATGTTGCAATATAGGGAGCGAGTAGAAGAATTTCAAGACTACCTTGTTGTCGCGACACACCCTAAGATACCCGAAGATGAGCATATTGCCTTCGATGTTGCGACATAGGACCTGGTGTGTCCCGACATCGACTCTGTGGGAAATAATTACGATTCAATGGAGTTTTGGTCAAGATAATCAAACATTAAACGAAACAACAACCGACTTAGGGTTAAGGATGCGACTACTCTAAATCTATAAATAGGCTTATTTAACACATGTTATGGACATATTTTCATATTGTATAAATTTCTTCATAGTTTTAGTTTCTAATTTTCCTTTTCTTACACTTTTATGTTATTTTCGGTTAAGCGATTAGAATTGTGAACTTGATTAAACTCTATGAGGATTTGACATTCTATTCAATACAAATCGACTTTTTCTAAACTTTATATTCTTGAATTATTATTCATGTCTATTTTATATATCAATTTTATGTTTTTATGAGATCCATGAGGAACTAATCCTCCTGACAAGATTAGCGAGTGGAGGTATAATTAATGAATTGTTTTGTAGGGTTCTCTTAGCGGATCAACTGTTTAGGAAAGGAAGATTTTAAACCCTAGGCTTGACTACCCTAGGAAGTTATCAAGATGGAAATTAACCCAAAATTGGTATGGCCTATCCGTGAACACCTTAACCTCGAACCCGTTTTGACTATGAGGTCGAGAGATAAGTAGTTCTTGCCGACTCGTTATTCTAGTGGAAGATTGGAATATCCTATTATTGTATCGACTAGTTGATTGAACAAGAAGCCGAAGCAACAGTTAGTTATGATTACTAAAGTCGCTAATCACCTATACTTAGATTTGATAAATTCTACTATTTGATTTCCGTTATTTATTTATTTAAGGTTTTTTTTTACTTTTATTATTAAAAACCCCAAAAATCCTTCTTTTATATTTCATCGTAATATAATCTTTTTAAATTACTAATAGATCTCTTTGTGCTTAGGTTATGATTAATTTAGTGCTCGCCTCACTTGGTTATGTTCCTCAAAGTACTCACCTACTCCATTCTAACTATATTACAACCTGACCCGTATACTTACAGATATCACCTTTTTAATATATTTATGCAGGATTTCTTCTATGGACGTTTGTACGTTTGGAGTGGTCATTAATCAATGATGATAATTTATATAGATACTTGTATGACCAACATTTATGTAACTAGAGATCAAGAAGGGCAAACAAAGCCTCAATGAATCAACGAGTTATGATCGCGTGCTTGAAGATGAGCATATTGCCTTCCTACTTATGTATGGTATTTATAAGGAAACATCTCCGAGTATCTAGAATGTTTGAGCTCATGACCGCATAACAATTGCCAATTGGCTCCGTTATACTCCGATCCATGACAAGATAACGAATGTCAATTGGCTCCTAGTTCTACCCGATCTAAAACCACATAACGACCATTGATCGGGACCAATACGTAGACTTCAATTCATGACCATATAAAACACTCACCTCAAATCTCAACTTGAATAGGATAGATTTTTAGGTAATTGTCCCATCCCACACCGACATATGAAATGTATGTCTTCAAATTATATTGCATCACCGACAAATCAAGAATACCTTAAGCGGAATAAATATTTTTGACGAAAAATTTGAACACTAAAGCGAGAAGAAAATCGAGAGAGAGATACTACAAAGTAGAAGGATGATGGCTAGGAGAAATGATGGGTTTAGGGATGATGGAGTATGGAGGAGAGACCTTTTTATAGGCGCAAGGAGGAATAAGATTGAAATGAAAAAACTTGTGCTTGAAAATGCGATCCGAAGAGGTGTTTTCAACGAATATCAAACAGAGGTGCCTTAAATCTTACCAGATTCTCGGCTCAGGTATATTGGTAGGCTTTGGAAGGATGGTGGATAGAAAGCGGCTAGTGGGCAAGCTTTCCTTCTAACATGTCAAGGAAAGCGCCCTAGTTGGACGTGCTTTTAGTAAATACAAAGAAAGTGTGTCCCGGTGGCGCTTTCCTAACATGCCAGAGGAAAGCTTGCCCATTGGACACACTTTCGCCCACCACCCTCCAAAGCTTGGCAAGATGCCCTATCCACGAGAATCCCAAGTAAGCTTTCAAGCACGTAAAACCATTTCATTATTATTATTTGAAGAAAACATATCTCTTGAAACACGTTTTCAAGCACCCTCAAGCATTCATTATTATTATTCGATGAAACGCGTTTCAATCACCTTTGAAGCTTTCATTATTATTTGATGAAAAAGCATCTTCTGAAATGTGTTTTCAAATACGCCTTCCCTCTCTCCTCATTCTTTTTTGCTATTAAACTATCGAATTATTCAATACTAAGATGAAGCAATTTTTTCTTTTTGAAGAGTTGCACTATCTCCATTTCTTTAGATAACCATCTAATTTTTTTTGTTCTACATATTTAATTCATTTTAAATTGAAATTAGTCAACGAGTGAAATTCGTAATTTTTTATGACGGTTAAATTTGTAATACAGACGTTGGGGTCGTATTTGCAAGAGCCTAGTTCGTAGACTTGGTTTTCAATTGTAGCATTCAATTGAGTGAGATACAGATAAAAATTAGGAGGAAAGTTAGGGGTTCAAGCCGGGGAAGAATTTTAAGCTTGAAATGTAGATATCTGGCCTCATTGGTCCCCTTTAAATATAAGCTATTTGATGTTAAAGGTGAAATGGAGCTTGAGGCAATCCTAGATTCGTGTTGCTCAAGTGGAAATTCTATACTCGAGTTATATGTTCAGTTTGTCGAGGTTGATGGAGTTGGCCTATCTTCAACTAATGTTCTAGCTAATGAGGGAACCGAAGCAGAAGTAGAAAGTTTTACGACACGATTGTGCAGTGGGTTCACTATTTTGTTACAAAACTCCAATTATGATGTCTCAGAATCATCAACAGAAGTACATTCATGTGTTTCAAACATCGATTACAACTTTGGCGACCATTTGGTCCATTAGTGGGGGTACCTCAGTAACCCAAACCTTGACACTCGGGCATAATATTTAGCCAATGCATTAAATTTCAACTCCGGTGGTTTGATATCATAGGGCAAAAGCATTTATATTGGTATGCCATCAACCTACATCGGTTGGCAATCTGGTTGAGATTTTGACCATAACATGGGGTATAGAAGAAATGATTATTTACTCCCTATGTTCAGAGCTAACGAGGTGACATCAAATCCTTTGGTTGAAGATGAAAATGAAAATGTAGCTGAAGAAGAAGATGCAGGTGCGGAAGAAGGGCAATGGATGTTGTTCATGGATCTGAATCTGATCCTAGTTCAATTTGGTAGTCTGGATCAGATGGTTTGGAAGTAACATTTTTTCTAAATCAGAGCAGGTTCTAACTGAGCCAAAACCTTGAGGTTCTAATGGTGACGGTTCAAACAATGATCTGACCCAAATCCATAATTCAGGGTGTATGAACCTCTATCCCACATGAATAATGTTGACCTCTCTGCTAAGGGTGGGTTAGAGTACCCGCAGCTCCCACACAAAAGACCTGGCCATGAAAGTTCTTCATCAAATTTTGAGGAATTAGAAATTGGCATGGATTATTCCTCAAAAGATTCTTTTCTTGTTGCACTAAAATGGTTCAGCTTCAAGAATGGCGTGAACTATTATGTCACAAAATCCCTTTCGGAGAAATTCAAGGCCAAGTGCCCAATGCGTGATGGTAGGTGCCAATGGAAAATCATGACATCTTTTCGAAAGAAGACGAGCTTGTGGTCAACAAAGAAGTATATCAGTACACACACTTGTGTTGCAGTAGGTGCGTCATGCGATCACCCGATATTTTTGTATTACCTAAAAATGGCGTTTGTATTTGCCAATAAAGTAACTTTGACTCCTCTTTTACAGTTGTAAGTCAAGATCATCTGAGGTTAGATTTTGACATCATAGCTGACATAATTTTACCTTTGGTGAAAGCGGGTCCTAGGATTCCCGTGCCTTTGTTGATTGCCAATATTCGTAGTTAGTATGATTACATGCCTTCGTACTACAAGGCATGGGTTGCAAAACAAAAGGCTATGGAGAAATTGTATCATAGGTAGGACATGTCATATAATGATGTGTGGTAGTGGTGTCGTATTGGATCGATCAGCATGGTTCAAACCAATTTAGAAAAGCACCCAACATTCTTCTGATCATTTGGTCCCTAGGAAAATAATTTTCCATTTATACTTTTCGATTTCGACCAATGCATGGTAGCTTTTTCGCATGCAAGCCATTGGTACAAATTGATGACACTTGGTGCATGAAGGTATGAACATCGTTGTTGATAGTCGTGCCTAGGATGGTAATTGGAGGATTTTGCCGATAGCGTTTGCAATAACGTTGGGAGAAAAGGCAAATGATTAGGATTTCTACCTTAGCCAATTCCACCATCATATTGTCCCATAACCCAACATATGCGTCATCCGATACAAGGGACCCGGAATCTTGGTCACAATTGAACGACATGTTAGCCTTTGGGATTGCACACACCATAAGGGCACGCTTGGTTATTGTAATTGAATAGAGTAGTAATGGAATAGAACGTAATAGTAATTCAATTGTTTGGTTGAATGTAATGGAATAGAACCGTAATAGTATTCTTGTGTTTGGTTGAATGGAATGATGTTGTAATAGCATAAAGAAAAAAACTAAAATGACTAGAATACCCTTAGCGAATATTTTTAGGTAGATGATTATTGTTATTATTATTAAATTTTAATAAGATTGTTATTAAAATAATTTAATAAAAATAATAAATAATTTAACCATATTTTACCATAAATATTATTAAATATAATTTAATAAAATTCTTAATATGATTATTATATGAATTTATTAAAATCATAATATATAATACTATAAAATAATATATAATCTACTTTATTATTTTTAAATTGCAATACATATTTAATGTGCTAAAATATCATTAGTGAAACAAATAATTTAATTATTCTACAATGAAATATTAGATATTAGAAGTAATAAATAACTTGAGAATTATATTTCACATCTAAACATAATATTCATATATTAACAAAAAGTTACATGATTTCATTAGTTTATATGTCATAATCCATATGTTATAAAATTTTACAACATTAAAAGTTATAACATTGTAATGACATTCTATCATGTCATTATACCATCCAATTTTCAGCAATAAAACACTTCAATTTACAACATTTATACACCTCAATTACAGCAATAAAACATCTCAATTTTCAGCAACTAAACAATTCAATTTGCAGATACTTAAAACACTTCAATTTACAACATTTAAACACTTCAATTTGCAGACACTAACACTTCAATTCACAACATTTAAATACTTCAATATGCAACACTTTTAACACTTCAAACATGATAAAGGCAATCTATAAAACAAGC
>NW_026291335.1:0-5283 GCF_025698545.1 Gossypium raimondii | reverse complement strand
GATCATGTAATATTCATCTTGACAAGAAATTATCTACATAATATGATAAAATATGTATCACAAAACAAGGGCTATAGCTCAGTTGGTAGAGCACCCGTTTACACGTGTGCCAAATGTTTTCAGGAAGTCTATCATGCAATCAAAAGAATTGATCTTTTGAGAAATCGATGTCTTACTCCATTACTTTGAAGGAACAAAACAAGAGAACAATAGCCTGAATGGTTCGGTCCGATTCGGGTGCCGTTTAGGCAAGATCCGAATCGAACCCATCATTGATTTGAGATATTGATAGGTGAATACCGGTCTATTCAATGCTAGGCATAATGAGTATAAGGACCTCAAAATGCTCTTTTCGTCCTATGAATCTTAAGGTGTATGAAGTTTCATGTTTGATTTTTAATCAGGATGGTAGAGACTCCATTTAACTTAGATTGATCTAGGCCAGAAGCAGACCTACGTCAAGATAACCCTTCCCTCTTTGAAACACTTTTGGAAGTGCTCCTGTATCAGTAATGAATCAGAGCACAATGAATCAGAGACACGGAACCGTCTTCTTTTTTTCTGTTAGAAAAATATATACGGTAGACTAACTGATATTTATCAGTTAATGAAAGAGCCCAATGCAAAAAAAATGCATGTTGGGTCTTTGAAATAGGCCGAATCATTTTGATAATAATCAGTTCGATCTGTTTTACTGAGAAGGCTCTACGGTTCGAGTCCGTATAGCCCTATATTTTCGAATTTATATTTTATTAATTTTAAATATTCATTAAATTTTTAAATTAAGAAAATGAAATGAAAATAATATTCTTAAAACTAAAGCAAACTAAAACAATAAAGAATATCCAAATACAACTAAAAATAAAAAGTTGTATAGTTTTTTCCTAATTATTGTATTCTTTGTTGATTGGAAATGGTCGCTTCCAGTTGCTTGGTTCAAATCATTCCATAAGCTCGCTCACAGGGAGATCACCAGAGTATAACCCTGAAAACAAAAGCGCATTTCAACGGATCCAATCGCTCTTTTTATTCTTGGATAAGAATAAAATAAACAAAACCCCATTTTCTTAATTAATCCTCGCGGTAGATTGATTTTAGATTGATTCTATATAAATAGATATAAAATAAAAAATTTCTATTTATTCGAAATTATAATTTCGAATTTCTATTTAGAATAAATAGAATTTCGAATAAAAGTTTTTGATTTCTAAAATTCTAATAAATATTAGATATTAGTTAGATATTAGAATTCCTTTTATTTAGAAAATCCGAAATGAAGTGAAAACGAAAAGTATTACTTGTTTTGGATTTGTATAGTATTATACTATATATAGTATAAATATATATTTATACTAGTACTATACAAATTAGTACTATATCGAAATGAAATCGAAATAAGTGGAATGTAAATAAAATAGGATTAATTCCAATCAATAAATCTTAAAACGCAACATGGAAACACAGCAAACAAACGAAACTAGACGATTCGATCAAACTGAATTGTTGTTTTGACTAAACAAACAGTTGCGGATGACTTGACAATGAATTCCAGGTCGAAGCGACTAATCCGATCTATTTTTCACATTCATAGGAGTTCGTCTATGTTTCGCTTTACGAATATGATATTTTCTGGGCATTTTAATAATATCAAGTGCTATTCCTATTTTGGCATTTTAATTTCTGGAGTTTTAGTCCCGATTAGAAAGGGTCCAGAAAACTTTCTAGTTATGAATCGGGTATAGAACCAATGGGCGATGCTTGGTTACAATTTCGAATCCGTTATTATATGTTTGCTCTAGTTTTTGTTGTTTTTGATGTTGAAACGGTTTTTCTTTATCCATGGGCAATGAGTTTCGATGTATTGGGGGTACCCGTATTCATAGAAGCTTTCATTTTCGTGCTTATCCTAATTGTTGGTTCAGTTTATGCATGGCGAAAAGGAGCATTGGAATGGTCTTAGTTCCTGAATATTCAGATAATAAAAAGAAAGAAAAAAGTCAAAATAATAATACCATTGAGTATGAATTCCATCGAATTTCCCTTACTTGATCGAACAACCCAAAATTCAGTTATTTCAACTACATTAAATGATCTTTCAAATTGGTCAAGACTCTCCAGTTTATGGCACGCTTCTTTTATGGTACCAGTTGTTGCTTTATTGAATTTGCTTCATTAATAGGCTCACGCTTCGACTTTGATCGTTATGGGCTGGTACCAAGATCGAGTCCTAGACAGGCAGACCTAATTTTAACAGCTGGAACAGTAACAATGAAAATGGCGCCCTCTTTAGTGAGATTATATGAACAAATGCCCGAACCTAAATATGTTATTGCTATGGGCGCGTGTACAATTACAGGAGGGATGTTCAGTACTGATTCTTATAGTACTGTTCGGGGGGTCGATAAGCTAATTCCCGTGGATGTCATTTGCCGGGCTGTCCCCTAAACCCGAGGCAGTTATAGATGCTATAACAAAACTTCGTAAGAAAATATCTCGAAATCTATGAAGATCGAATTAGATCTCAACAGGGGGATCGGTGTTTTACTACCAATCACAAGTTTTGTCTTGTACGTAGTACTCGTACTGGAAATTATAATCAAGGATTGCTCTATCAACCACCATCTACTTCAGAGATTCCTCCTGAAACATTTTTCAACTACAAGGGTTCACTATCTTCCCACGAATTAGTGAATTAGGTAGGATTTTTTTTTACAGAAACAGACAACGAATTAATCTTCATAAATTGATTTCATCATAAATGCGAAATATTTATCTTAGAAAATGACAAATAAAAAGAAAAGTGCGGAGAGATAAAAGATGCAGGGTCGTTTGTCTGTTTGGCTAGTCAAACACGGGCTAGTTCATAGATCTTTGGGCTTGATTACTAAGGAATAGAGACTTTACAAATAAAGCCTGAGGATTGGCATTCCATTGCTGTTATTTTATATGTATATGGTTACAATTATCTACGTTCCCAATGTGCCTATGATGTAGCACCAGGCGGACTGTTAGCCAGTGTGTATCATCTTACGAGAATAGAGTATGGTGTAGATCAACCGGAAGAGGTATGTATAAAAGTATTTGCTCCAAGGAGTAACCCTAGAATTCCGTCTGTTTTCTGGGTTTGAAAAGTTCGGATTTTCAAGAACGAGAATCTTATGACATGTTGGGAATCTCTTATGAAAATCATCCACGGCTGAAACGTATCTTAATGCCCGAAAGTTGGATAGGTGGCCTTTACGTAAGGATTACATTGCCCCAATTTTATGAAATACAAGACGCTCATTGAATGATAAGAAACTAATTACAACTTCGAATATTCAAGGAATTTGTACATTTTCTTCTAGCTCAAACAGAGGAATTGAGGTTTCATTCGTATTCTTATGGATAGGCTAATAAATAAAAGAAATAAAAGACAATACATCATTGAGATTCTCGATTTTGAAGAGACTTTTTATTTATTTTATTTCGGACGAGCTGAGACAATAGGATGAACAACAAGGGTTCTGTACCGTGAACTTTGTATCGCGCACATCACTTAGATGAACTCTAGAGAGTCGCATAGAAGGGAATGAAGAAATGGAATATGAAAGAGAATACAAAGAAATAAATGAAAGGATCGGCTTCTATTTGTACTGTAGCTGAGATGAGTCTTGGTTATTTCTATCCTTGAACTCCTCTAGACCCTGTCTTTTGTTGGGCCTTTCAACCAACTATTTTAATCTTTTAATTAAATATGTATGAAGTATTACCATTCTTTTGAATGTGAGAAGCCGCAGTGTGAACAAATAAAAAGAAGAGGAAAGATAAGCAAATTTTGTCTTTTACTACATTATAATAGACACATTAGAATAGACTCTTTGCTCATTTTAAAAGAGAAAAAATACAAAATGAAATAAATAAAGAGAGGGTTTACCTCAGATACCTAGCTAGATAAGTATGTATTATGTCGATCCATATCAATTAATTTGTAGAGTAGATACTCATACAAATTAATCATATGCCAGGAACCAGATTTGAACTGGTGACACGAGGATTTTCAGTCCTCTGCTCTACCAACTGAGCTATCCCGACCATTACCGACGCATTATCCTCATAATACTAGATGACTTGGGTCTATGTCAATTAAAAATGAAAACAAAAAAACGAAAAAGTATTAAATTAAAAGTCTCGAACAGGAATTTCTTGGATCTTCAAAAGGAAGACTTTGTAAATTTCCATATGAGTAATCATATGTATTATGAATCATTCAAATCAAATAGGTATTCCTTGCTCAAGAGATTTCTACGTATATCATATATATCACAATATATCACACTCTATCACAAGACTTGTGATAAGAGAACAAAATTCTGCTATGCTAGGATACGCTTGTAAAACGGCAAAGAATAGGATGAATGAGAAACATAAGGAACTTTGAACCACTAACAAAAAGGGTAGGATAAAATAAATAGACAGCAAACGGGCTTTTTGGGGTTGGGGATAGAGGACTTGAACCTCACGATTTTTAAAGTCGACGGATTTTCCTCTTACTATAAATTTCATTGTTGTTGTATTGATATTGACATGTAGAACGGGACTCTTATTTTATTCTCGTCTGATTAATCAGTTTTCAAAAGATTTATCAGACTATGGAGTGAATGATTTGATTAATGACTATTCTATTCGATTCTTTCTTCAACTTGGAATCGATTCACAACAATTCTTTTTATTTTCATATTTTCATATAAATATAAATTGATTTTGCATATAATAGAAATAAAAAAAATACGGGTTCGGTTCGTCTTTTTTGAGATAGTTTTTCATTAGTATACCTATAAAAAAATAGGTATATCTTGCATCCTTTCTAGAGTTTCGATATTCGATATAAGGATTCCTTTACCAACAGTCAACCCCATTTGTTAGAATAGCTTCCATTGAGTCTCTGCACCTATCCTTTCCTTTTTTATTATTCTCGCTTGCTGAACCTTTGTTCATGTTTATTTTCGTAAAATAATAAAATAATAGGATTTGGCTCAGGATTGCCCATTTTTCATTCCAGGGTTTCTCTGAATTTGAAAGTTATCACTTAGTAGGTTTCCATACCAAGGCTCAATCCAATTAAGTCCGTAGCGTCTACCAATTTCGCCATATCCCCTTTTGTGTCTTGAGATTAGGATCTCATTAGGATGCCCCTCCTTCCCCCTTTCTCCCTCCTTTCCCCCTTCTTTCATTTGTTTATTTTCTTTCGTTTATTTATTTGCTTTTTTATGCGAAACCGTTGAATTTAGTAGATATAGATAC
>NW_026291334.1:0-5469 GCF_025698545.1 Gossypium raimondii | reverse complement strand
AAAATTAATTAAATGATGATATGTTAGGACAATTTACCATTAAAAGCCTAATTTTTTAAATTTACCGAAATGGGCACGGTATTCCATTATTTACCGAATGGGCCCTTTCCCTAAATCGCGTCCACGTCAGGAAGTCGAACGATCGAAAATCGCATCCACGTAAGCAAAGCGCCGACGTGGACACGATTTTGATGTAGCAGCTCTTGGGGACGCGATTTGCCCGTCGTGAACAGGCAACAATCATTTTTTGACCGTTACCTTCAAGCGCCAAAATCTCTTAACCAAAACACGCGTTTTGGTCTTGATGTATACCAAAATTAGTGGCGATTATTGAATACGCCACTAAAGCAAGTATTAGCGGTGCTTCGGTTAAAAGCGCCAAACAATCTTAACGAAACGCATCGTTTTGATCTTGATGTATATTAGAATTAGTGGCGTTTATGACAAAACGCCACTAAAGCAAGTATTAGCGGCGCTCGGTGAAAAGCGCCAAACAATCTTAACGAAACGCATCGTTTTAATCTTGATGTATATTAGAATTAGTGGCGTTTATGACAAAACGCCGCTAAAGCATAGTCTTAGCGGCGTAGTGGGAAGCGCCAAAATACCTTAACCAAAACGCAGCGTTTTAGTCTTGATGTATACTAGAATTAGTGGCGTCGACGACAAAACGCCACTAAATTGATGATAGCGGCGTGCTTTGAAAAGCGCGAACATATCTTAACCAATCGCGGAGTTCGGTCTTGAGGTACACTAGAATTAGTGGCGCTTATTGTAAAGCACCGCAAAGTATCTTAACCAAAACGCAGCGTGTTAGTCTTTATGTATACTAGCATTAGTGGCGCTTAAGGAAATGCCGCTAAAGCATAGTATTAGCGGCATTTGGTGAAAAGCGCAAAAGTATCTTAACCAAAACACGAGTTTGGTCTTGATGTATACTAGAATTAGTGGCGCTTACGCGAAAATGCCACGAAGATCTTATCCAAAACGCAACGTTTACTTTTAGAGATATTAGTGGCGCCTTGCTAAAAGCCGCAAAATTCAATAATTAGCGGCGGTTTTACGCTAACGCGCAAGAATTGCTATGCAAACGGCACCGCTTTTGTTGTTAAGGTTTAGGTACACTAGCGGCGACTTTAAAAACGCCGTAGAAGTCAAGCATTAGTGGCGCTTTATGTTAAGCGCCTCAAAATATTTAAGCAAAACGTTGTCGTTTTCTTGTGGAGGTTTAGAGACATTAGTGGCGCGTTTAGAAAAACGCCGCAAAATCGTTAACAAAACAATATTTTTTTTGTTGAGCTTTCAACACATTGGCGGTTTAGGGATTATGGATTTAGGCCTTACGGTTTATTGTTTATTGTTTATTATTTAAGGGTTGAGGTTTAAGGTTTATAGTTTATAAATGTTTTATGATTTAGGGTTTAAGATTTAGGGTTTATATATGTTCTATGATTCAGGGTTTAAGGAATATGGTTGAGTTAGGGGTTTAGGGATTATGGTGCAATAGTTGGGGTCTAAGGTTGAAGTGTTTAGGGTTAAGGGTTAGGGGTTTATAGTTAATGTTATATGATTGAAGGTTTAGGGGATATGGTTAAGGGTTACGTATTATGGTTTGTGGTTTATCATTTGAGGTTGGGGCTTAGGGTGTAGGTGTTAGGGGTTAAGGGTCATGGTTTATGATTTATAGGTTTAAGATTTAGGGTTTAAGGGATAAGAGGGTCTATATCAATTTAGGGTTAAGGGTTTAGGATTAAGGGTTAAGGGTTAAGGGTTTAGGGTTTAAGGGTTTAGGGTAAAAAGTTTACGGTTGATGGTTTTCAGGATATATAGGGGTTGTGATTTAGGGTTTAGGTTATTTAGTATTTTTGAAAAATACAACTGACTTCACGAATTAAATTTTTAAATTGAAGTTTTAGAAAAATACAAACACTATATACTGGATTAAGTTCCTACCTTAAATTTTAAGAAAAATACCATCACTAAAAATCAAATTTCCCATTTAATAGAATTAAAATAATATTGTCATATTGTTGTATGATATTTTAAATTTTTAAATTATTAAATACTTGGAAATTTTTACGATGAGTGGCGTTTGGGCGAAACGCATAAAAATGTGTTTAAAATTATGTAAAATGGTGTGTTTGGATACATGAATTTGATTTTAGTGGTGTTTTATGAAAACGCCATCTGTAGGTATATGATAGTGGCGTTTTTATAAAAACATCGCAAATCCATAAATTATTGTGTGTATGAAAAGCGTCGTTTTCTTAAATGGTTTTAACTCTTTAGTGGCGTTTTATTTAAAACGCCGCAAATTGTAAGCTTTAGCGGCATTTTTCAAAACGCCGATATCGTGTATTACAAAATGTTCGAACGTCACGTTTCATTTGAGGAACAGTTCAGATATTCGAACGTCGTCGCTCTGCTTGGCGTCACATATTTCCCCTTTCGAACCCTAAAACCCGTACGCAGCCCCTAAACTCGGTTTCCTTCCCCTTCCCCTTCCAAATCCCTATTTTCCTTTCGAAATCTCCTCCACTTCCCTAATTCCAGACATTCATGGAGTCTTTTACTTTATTCGGTTCTTCATTTAGTCGGTTTAGTGCGTTTAATTCTTCACAGCATTTAGAGGAAGACGAACAGTGGAATAGTTTTTTGGGTAAGCACGAACCGGTTTGATTTCCCTCTTATTTTTCATGTTTAGGGTTCAATATTGTTAACATTCCATTTCGTCCATGGTTTAAGGGTTTCCGAAGCTCATAAAACAATCTCATTTTTGAGTATTGTGGAATCACATCCTGTCCGATTTACTTTCTCTCCGTCTTCGTAAAGGTATGAAATTCTTTTCTCTTAATTTTAGCTTTACCAATTTATTTTGTTTAGGGTTTTAGGCAGTAACTGTCTTACATTTTGACAATAACTTGTATGCTTTCGAATTCCTAAGTAATTTTTGTATTGATATATATTTTTAATTTGTTTGTGGTTAAAGTTAATTTCGAAATTAAAACAATTTTGCAGCATATTCTAAACCTTGTTTTTATTTCTAATTATTTTTGTTTAAAGGAGTCGGACGTTTGTTTTGTCTTTCTATTTAGGTTTAATCAGATAAAATTTAAGAAAATTTTATATATAAAATACGCTATTTTAATATTTTGATTTAGATAATTTGACAATTGATTATTCACTTAAGTTCATGTAAATTTGTTTTAGTGATGAAGTTGAACAAGTTTAGTTTTTTCTTAGTTAATTTTTTCTTTCCTTTGGTTGCAGCAATTTAGTTTTAGCAATCTAGTCTGCAAATTTGCTACCTGTCACTGGTTTGAAGCAATACATAGAAAGGGTAGATAACTAGTGTAATGACCCATTTTCAGTAAATCGGAATAGTGGTTTCGTAACCACAAATCCGAGCTAGAAAGAAAATTTATTTTAATATTGTGGTATGGTCTATATTATGATAGGAAGGTTGCATGAAAATTTTGATAATAAAATTTTATTGATTATATGGTAAAATTTATTTAAATAGATTAAATAAAAATGCATTTCCGGACTCCGTTCGTAATCGGATTCGTAAATATTTATTATAAATATTTACGAAGTTAGTTGTGTGTCTAATTATGTTTTGACTAGGTGAAATTGATTTAATTAGAAGTAATTAGGAAAAAGGATTAGATTGAAATAAGTGTGAAAGTTTAATTATAAATTAAAGAAAGTTAAAAGGACCAAATAGGCAATTATGCCTTTTTCTAAAATTGAGGCGGCATAACAAATGAAATATCTAAGATATTTTTTTATTTAAATATATATATTATATATTATGTTATTTAATTAATAAGTAAGTTATTATATTATATTATTATAATATTATATTATTATATAAATATATATAAAACAAAAGAAAAGAAATAAAGAGAAAGAAACAGAATAGCATTTGAAACGAAACAGGGGAGAAACAGGGAGAAAGAAAGAAAGAAAAAGTAAAGAAGGAATTTAGGGTTTTAAGGTTCAATTTCAAATCGGTAAGTCAAATTAAGTCATTTTCTTGAAATTTTTGAGTTTTATGATTCTAGATCAAAATACTAGTAGGTATATGTTGAAATTTTGAAAGTTAGTAGAATTTTTTATGTAGTTTATATTGAATTAGTGGATGAATTAGAGGTTGAATTGATGGAAATTCAAACTAGGATTGGGAAAAGGATGAAATTGAGAAATAAGTTATAAGTTTAATGTAAAATTGTAAGAAATTCGAAATTAAGGTTTATTAGTGAAAATTTGAGAGTTAAGTTAAGGTGTAAGTTGAATTTAAGTAGAAATAAGGTATAGGTTGTGATAGAAATAGAAATAATTTTAGTTATGAATTAAATTGAAATATTAGCTAAGGTAAGAAATTATGAAATTATTATATCATATATGTTTATTTTATTAAATGATATAGGAAAGTTATTTGATTGTTTTTCTAATATATAAATATTATGTGTTTTATATGAAATTGAAGAGAAAGAAAGGAAAGGAAAGGACCTTATTGAAGAAAAAGGAAAAGAGAAGGCTAAGGAGTGAAGGAAGACATCATCTCAACCTTTTGTTGTAAGTACTACAAGATTATTTTTTAGAAATTATTTATTTTAAATGCCTATATTATAGTATAGAACTATTTAGAAATAAAATAAAATAAAGTAAAATAAAAGATTATGGAACTATGAAATTTGTAAAGAAAAATTATATATGGAAAATATAAGATGGTATAATGTTTGAACAATAAGTAATGTTGTGACAAAAGTGTATATATATGTGTGTGTGTGTGAAAATGGTGTGATAATTGTGAATTGTGAAATAAGCATTGAATTGTAATGATGGAGAAATGAGAAATCTTTTTCAAAATAATTCTATAAAGTATTTAAATGAATGAGATTCAGTTTTAGTGCCCAAGTAGATGGAATTTAGAACTACCGGATATTAGTGGCATGCCATTAAGGAACTTTAGCGCCTCGATTATTAGCACGTTAGTGCTCTCGATTATTAGCACGTTAGTGCTCTCGACTATTAGCACGTTGGTGCTCTCGATATTTAGCACGTCGTGTTCTCTGCTTAGCACATCTGTTTCTCAGATAGCACTTTAGTGCTCTGCTCATTAGTGCATAATAATGCACCTCGTATTTGTTCCGTATATCCGGTGTGTTCTATGAAAATCTATTTTGGGCTAAGATTATGATTTGTGGATAAAAGCGAATCATTAATATGCTAAGGTAAGTTTTATGAAGCTTATACGACGTAAATACGCAACAATGAATGAGTTCAAATATTTTATTTACATTTATTTATTTGTTTATTCTTGTAGTGCTTACTAAGTCTTCACGCTTAACGCGTTTAATTTTAACGCGTAGGTACGTTGACTTGAAGAGATAAAGTCGATAGAAGATCTCTCATCTCATCACATCCTCAAGAGTTTCAAAAGTAGGTACCATATTTTGAATT
>NW_026291333.1:0-3792 GCF_025698545.1 Gossypium raimondii | reverse complement strand
ACCCCTAGAAGGCGCCAAGAAAATTATTACAACTTATTATTGAAGGTCATAAGACAAGTTTGAGTCTTGGGGCATTGAAACCATGTTATATGCAATGTATCATCACCATCAAAGAACTTAATTCATTTTACAAAAGGACTCCACTATACGAGCCCAACTAGCTCACATGTAAATTGACTTGTTTACACCCCAAGCCGCAAGAAAATTTTAGCAACTTATTATTGAAGGTCATAAGACAAGTTTGAGTCTTGGGGCATTGAAACCATGTTATATGCACATGTTCATCACCATCAAAGAAGCTTAATTCATTTTACAAACAAGGACTCCACTATAGCAGCCCAACTAGCTCACATGAACTTGACTTGTTTACACCCTAAAGGCCTTTAAAGAAATTATTAGCAACTTATTATTGAAGGTCATAAAAAGTTTGAGTCTTGGGGCATTGAAACCATGTTATATGCACATGATCATCACCATCAAAGAAGCTTAATTCATTTTACAAAAGTGACTCCCTATAGGAGCCCAACTAGCTCACATGTAACTTGACTTGTTTACACCCTAGAAGACCCTAAGAAAATTATTAGCAACTTATTATTGAAGGTCATAAGACAAGTTTGATTTGGGGCATTGAAACCATGTTATATGCACATGTATCATCACCATCAAAGAACTTAATTCATTTTACAAAAGACTCCATAACGAGCCCAACTAGCTCAATGTAATTGACTTGTTTACACCCTTAGAAGCCCTTAAGAAAATTATTAGCAACTTATTATTGAAGGTCATAAGACAAGTTTGAGTCTTGGGGCATTGAAACCATGTTATATGCACATGTATCATCACCATCAAAGAAGCTTAATTCATTTTACAAACAGTGACTCCACTATAGCGAGCCCAACTAGCTCACATGGAACTTGACTTGTTTACACCCTTAGAAGGCTGCCTAAAGAAATTATTAGCAACTTATTATTGAAGGTCATAAGACAAGTTTGAGTCTTGGGGCATTGAAACCATGTTATATGCACATGTATCATCACCATCAAAGAAGCTTAATTCATTTTACAACAAGGATCCACTATAGCGAGCCCAACTAGTCACATGTAACTTGACTTGTTTACACCCCTAGAAGGCCAAGAAAATTATTAGCAACTTATTATTGAAGGTCATAAGACAAGTTTGAGTCGGGGCATTGAAACCATGTTATATGCACATGTTCATCACCATCAAAGAAGCTTAATTCATTTTACAAACAAGGACTCCACTATAGCAGCCCAACTAGCTCAAACATTGAAAAAAAAAAAAAAAAAAAAAAAAAAAAAAGAAGCTTAATTCATTTTACAAAAAGGACTCCACTATAGCAGCCCAACTAGCTCACATGAACTTGACTTGTTTACAACCTTAGAAGGCGCCAAGAAATTATTAGCAACTTATTATTGAAGGTCATAACAAGTTTGACTTGGGGATTGAAACCATGTTATATGCACATGTATCATCACCATCAAAGAACTTTAATTCATTTTACAAACAAGGATCCACATAGCAGCCCAACTAGCTCACATGTTGACTTGTTTACACCCTAGAAGTCCCAAAAAATTATTAGCAACTTATTATTGAAGGTCATAAGACAAGTTTGAGTCTTGGGATTGAAACCATGTTATATGCACATGTATCATCACCATCAAAGAACCTTAATTCATTTTACAAAAGGAATCCACTATAGCGAGCCCAACTAGCTCACATGTAACTTGACTTGTTTACACCCCTAAAGGCGCCAAAAAATTATTACAACTTATTAAAGGTCATAAGACAAGTTTGATCTTGGGGCATTGAAACCATGTTATATCACATGTATCATCACCATCAAAGAAGCTTAATTCATTTTACAAAAGGACTACTAAGCGAGCCCAACTAGCTCACATGTAACTTGACTTGTTTACACCACTAGAAGCGCCTAAGAAAATTATTACAACTTATTATTGAAGGTCATAAGACAAGTTTGAGTCTTGGGGCATTGAAACCATGTTATATGCACATGATCATCACCATCAAAGAAGCTTAATTCATTTTACAAAAAAGGACTCCACTATAGCAGCCCAACTAGCCACATGAACTTGACTTGTTTACACCCTTGAAGCGCTTAAGAAATTATTAGCAACTTATTATTGAAGGTCATAAGACAAGTTTGACTTGGGCATTGAAACCATGTTATATGCACATGTATCATCACCATCAAAGAACTTAATTCATTTTACAAACAAGGACTCCACTATAGCGAGCCCAACTAGTCACATGAACTTGACTTGTTTACACCCCTAGAAGGCTTAAAAAATTTTTGCAACTTATTATTGAAGGTCATAAGACAAGTTTGAGTCTTAGGCATTGAAACCATGTTATATGCACATGTTCACCCATCAAAGAACTTAATTCATTTTACAAACAAGGATCCACTATAGCAGCCCAACTAGCTCAATGTAACTTGACTTGTTTACACCCCAAAGACCCTTAAGAAAATTTTACAACTTATTATTGAAGGTCATAAGAAAGTTTGAGTCTTGGCATTAAACCATGTTATGACATGTATCATCACCATCAAAGAAGCTTAAATTTTACAAACAAGGACTCCACTATAGCGAAACTAGGTCAATGGAACTTGACTTGTTTACACCCCTTAAGCCCTTAAAAAATTATTAGCAACTTATTATTGAAGGTCATAAGACAAGTTTGACTTTGGGCATTGAAACCATGTTATATACAATCATCACCATAAAGCTTAATTATTTTACAAAAAGGACTCCACTATAGCGAGCCCAACTAGTCACATGAATTGACTTGTTTACACCCTGGGAAGAAAATTATTAGCAACTTATTATTAAGGTCATAAGACAAGTTTGAGTCTTGGGGCATTGAAACCATGTTATATGCAATGATCATCACCATCAAAGAAGCTTAATTCATTTTAAAAAGGACTCCACTATAGCAGCCCAACTAGCTCACATGTAATTGACTTGTTTACACCACTAGAAGACCCTAAGAAAATTATTAGCAACTTATTATTGAAGGTCATAAGACAAGTTTGGCTTGGGGCATTGAAACCATGTTATATGCACGTTCATCACCATCAAAGAAGCTTAATTCATTTTACAAAAGGACTCCACTATAGCAGCCCAACTAGCTCACATGTAATTGACTTGTTTACACCCTGAAGCTTAAGAAAATTATTAGCAACTTATTATTGAAGGTCATAAGACAAGTTTGGTCTTGGGATTGAAACCATGTTATATGCACATGATCATCACCATCAAAGAACTTAATTCATTTTACAAAAGGATCCACTATAGCAGCCCAACTAGCTCACATGTAACTTGACTTGTTTACACCCTAGAAATCCTAAGAAAATTATTACAACTTATTATTGAAGGTCATAAGACAAGTTTGAGTCTTGGGGCATTGAAACCATGTTATTGCACATGATCATCACCATCAAAGAAGCTTAATTCATTTTACAAAAAGGACTCCACTATAGCGAGCCCAACTAGCTCACATGTAACTTGACTTGTTTACACCCCTAGAAGACCCCAAGAAAATTATTAGCAACTTATTATTGAAGGTCATAAGACAAGTTTGAGTCTTGGGCATTAAACCATGTTATATGCACATGTATCATCACCAAAAAGCTTAATTCATTTTACAAACAAGGACTCCACTATAGGAGCCCAACTAGCTAATGTAACTTGACTTGTTTACACCCCAGAAGTCCTAAGAAAATTATTAGCAACTTATTTTGAAGGTCAT
>NW_026291331.1:2500-5019 GCF_025698545.1 Gossypium raimondii | reverse complement strand
CACAACAACGAAAGCACTTTTTCACTTTTCATATACTAGGGATTTCACTTGAAAAGAAAATGTTCCATACTAATGGATTCGGGTCCATAACCGGGGTTCCAATGCACGAGATCTTGTAGCACTTACCAATGAGGCCCTATCGATTAGTATTACACAGAAGAAATCAATTATAGACACTAATACAATTAGATCTGCTCTTCATAGACAAACTTGGGATTTGCGATCCCAGGTAAGATCGGTTCAGGATCATGGGATCCTTTTCATCAGATAGGAAGGGCTGTTGTACAAAATGTACTTTAAGTAATTGCCCTTAGATCCTATATCTATCTATATGAAGAAGAAATCATGTAACGAAGGGGATTCTTATTTGTACAAATGGTACTTCGAGCTTGGAACGAGCATGAAGAAATTAACGATACTTCTTTATCTTTGAGTTGTTCTGCCGGATCGGTCGCTCAAGACCTTTGGTCTCTACCCGGACCCGATGAAAAATGGGATCACTTTTATGGGTTCGTTGAGAATGATTCTGATCTAGTTCATGGCCTATTAGAAGTAGAAGGCCTTTGGGATCCTCACGGACAGAAAAAGATTGGGTCAGTTTGATAATGATCGAGTGACATTGCTTCTTCGGTCCGAGCCGGGGAACCCTTTATATATGATGCAAATGGATCTTGTTCTATCGTTGATCAGAGAAATCTCTATGAAAAATACGAATCGGAGTTTGAAGAAGGGGAAGGAGAAGGAGTACTCGACCCGCAACAGATAGAGGAGGATTTATTCAATCACATAGTTTGGGCTCCTAGGATATGGCGCCCTTGGGGCTTTCTATTTGATTGTATCGAAAGGCCAAATGAATTGGGATTTTATTGGGCCGGGTCATTTCGGGCAAGCGGATCATTTATGAAAAAGGATGAGCTTCAAGAGAATGATTCCGGGTTCTTGCAGAGGGAACCATGCAGTACCAGGCACGAGATAGATCTTCCAAAGAACAAGGCTTTTTTCGAATAAGCAATTCATTTGGGATCCCGGATCCCTTTTTCCTATTCAAAGATCAGCCCTTTGTCTCTGTGTTTTCACACCGAGAATTTTTGCAGATGAAGAGATGTCAAAGGGCTTTTACTTCCCAAACAGATCCTCCTACATCTATATATAAACGCTGGTTTATCAAGAATACGCAAGAAAAGCACTTCGAATTATTGATTCATCGCCAGAGATGGCTTAGAACCAATAGTTCATTATCTAATGGATTTTTCCGTTCTAATACTCCATCCGAGAGTTATCAGTATTTATCAAATCTGTTCCTATCTAACGGAAGGCTATTGGATCAAATGACAAAGACATTGTTGAGAAAAAGATGGCTTTTCCCGGATGAAATGAAAATTGATTCATGTAAGAGGAGAAAGGTTTCATTACTTAGCCGGAAAGATATGTGGTCATGAAATAGGGATTAATGGAACGGACTGGGTGGTAGAGTTGTGGAAACACCTGTTTCTTCCATATTTTGGACCTTAGCTCCATGAAACAATATGCTACTGCTGAAACATGGAAGAATTGAAATCTTAGATCAAAACACTATGTATGGATGGTATGAACTGCCTAAACAAGAATTCTTGAACAGCGAACAACCAGAGCTATTACTCACTACATCAAAAAATTTCCATTAATGAAAGATGTAAATCCATTGAAAATCAAAATACGCATGTCGGATGAAATGGTTGTTGCATTCGCTCCAATAACGAATCATTGGTTTAACTGAATAACTAAATAAAATAGATAGACCTTTCTTCGTCTCAGGTCGATGGATCTTCTCAACTGGAGGATCCCTATATGGATAATATATGGATAATACACATTCCAGTTGACCGAGCCTAATTCTATTCTAATTGTTTTGTTCCGAAGCAAAGATATCCACGGGCGGTTCGCCCTATTCAGATATTCACGACCGAGAAGTACTGGATTCTTTCGGATAGGTCCTGAAAGGAGAAGGAAAGCTGGAATGCCACCAGGCGTCTATTATTGAATTCACCGACCCGATAGTACCCATTTTTGGAACGTCCAGTGCCAAAGTCACGGAATGGGTAAGTCGCCAATCCCAAAACGGACTATGTAATGTACTTTATCCGCTTTAGGGGGGCATTTTACCAGAGGTTTATATTGTATCAATCTACCCTTGTGTGCGTGATTCCTGTTGAAGCATATACTGGGGTGGGTAGGGCGAACGATTTCAAAGCGGACTCCCATTCATTAGATAGAGAAGATCACCAAGATCTCGTGATCCGCTGCCGAACTTATTCCAATTCAATGAGCATTCTCTATTATTTGAAGAGGACTGAACCTCCACGCTCTTAGCACGAGATTTTGAGTCTGCGTGTCTACCATTTCACCACCAAGGCATCTTGCAAGTGAATCGTATTCCATGAATATGATATCTATCTAGTGTGATGTATGGAATATATGACAAAGGTGGAGTGTTGAGTATTTCTATTGATCGGTCATGTCATATAGGCCGAGTCGGACAT
>NW_026291330.1:17500-20000 GCF_025698545.1 Gossypium raimondii | reverse complement strand
AAAGTCTCTACTTCGACTCGGACACGACAGTGGAAGTGTGTTGAATCAAGAACAGATAGTAAGCGCCTTTATTATGGACGCTTTATTCTGTCTCCACTTATGAAAGGCCAAGCCGACACAATAGGCATTGCGATGCGAAGAGCTTTGCTTGGAGAACTAGAAGGAACATGCATTACACGTGCAAAATCTGAGAAAATACCCCACGAATATTCTACCATAGTAGGTATTCAAGAATCAGTCCATGAAATTTTAATGAATTTGAAAGAAATTGTATTGAGAGGAATTTGTATGGAACTCGTAACGCCTTTATTTGTGCCAAGGGTCCCGGATATGTAACTGCTCAAGACATCATCTTACCACCTTCTGTGGAAATCGTTGATAATACACAGCATGTAGCCAGCCTAACTGAACCAATTGATTTGTGTATTGATTACAAATCGAGAGAAATAGAGGATACGGTATAAAAACGCCAAAGAACTTTCGACGGAAGTTATCCTATAGATGCTGTATTCATGCCTGTTCGAAATGCGAATCATAGTATTCATTGTTATGGGAATGATAATGAAAAACAGGAGATACTTTTTCTAGAAATATGGACAAATGGAAGTTTAACTCCGAAAGAAGCACTTCATGAAGCCTCTCGCAATTTGATTGATTTATTTATTCCTTTTCTACATGCGGAAGAAGAAAACTTACATTTAGAAAACAATCAACACGATGTTACTTTACCTTTTTTTCCGTTTCATGATAGATTAGTTAAACTAAAAAAAGAAAAAGAAATAGCATTGAAATCGATTTTATTGACCAATCAGAATTGCCTCCCAGGATCTATAATTGTCTCAAAAGTCCAATATACATACATTATTGGACCTTTTTAACAGTCGAGAAGACCTTATGAAAATTGAACACTTTCGCATAGAAGATGTAAAACAAATATTGGGCATTCTAGAAAAGAAGTAGAAAAGCATTTCGAAATTGATTTATCAAAATTTTTAATCCAATGGATTTTGAACCTTCAGCACAATCCATAGATTCGACCAGAATTGAATAAATGTATCTAGGAGAATTCACTTTGCCTTTGAAGTGACTACTCCTAGATACGCACATCATGATATTTTTTTAATTGATTCAATTTAAAAAGACCTAAAGTTAGGATTTATCAATCGGTAATGTTGCTCCAATACCCAACCAAAGGGCTACTGCAGTACCAATCAAAAAACGGTTGTCGCTACTGGACGACGAAATGGATTTTGAATTTATTAACATTTTCCAAAACGGTACTGTTAATAATCCCGCGGGTACTGAAACCATTAAAAGAACACCCAATAACTTGTTAGGGACTGTACGAAGTATTTGAAATACAGGAAAGAAATACCATTCGATTGGCGACTTACCCATTCCGTGACTTTGGCACTGGACGTTCCAAAAATGGGTACTATCGGGTCGGGTGAATTCAATAATAGACGCCTGGTGGCATTCCAGCTTTCCTTCTCCTTTCAGGACCTATCCGAAAGAGAATCCAGTACTTCTCGGTCGTGAATATCTGAATAGGGCGAACCGCCCCGTGGATATCTTTGCTTCGGAACAAAACAATTAGAATAGAATTAGGCTCGGTCAACTGGAATGTGTATTATCCATATATTATCCATATAGGGGATCCTCCAGTTGAGAAGATCCATCGACCTGAGACGAAGAGAAAGGTCTATCTATTTTATTTAGTTATTCAGTTAAACCAATGATTCGTTATTGGAGCAGATAGCAACAACCATTTCATCCGACATGCGTATTTTTGATTTTCCAATGGATTTACATCTTTCATTAATGGAAATTTTTTGATGTAGTGAGTAATAGCTCTGGTTGTTCGCTGTTCAAGAATTCTTGTTTAGGCAGTTCATACCATCCATACATAGTGTTTTGATCTAAGATTTCAATTCTTCCATGTTTCAGCAGTAGCATATTGTTTCATGGAGCTAAGGTCCAAAATATGGAAGAAACAGGTGTTTCCACAACTCTACCACCCAGTCCGTTCCACTTAATCCCTATTTCATGACCACATATCTTTCCGGCTAAGTAATGGGAAACCTTTCTCCTCTTACATGAATCCAATTTTCATTTCATCCGGAAAAGCCATCTTTTCTTCAATGTCTTCGGTTGGTCGATCCAATAGCCTTCCGTTAGATAGGAACAGATTTGATAAATACTGATAACTCCTCGGATGGAGTATTAGAACGGAAAATCCATTAGATAATGAACTATTGGTTCTAAGTTATCTCTGGCGATGAATCAATAATTCGAAGTGCTTTTCTTGCGTATTCTTGATAAACCAGCGTTTATATATAGATGTAGGAGGATCTGTTTGGGAAGTAAGAAGCCCTTTGACATCTCTTTCATCTGCAAAGAATTCTCGGTGGAAAACACAGAGACAAAGGGCTGATCTTTGAATAGGAAAAGAGTGATCCGCAGGATCCCAAATGAATTGGCCGTATTCGAAAAAGCCTTG
>NW_026291330.1:0-7500 GCF_025698545.1 Gossypium raimondii | reverse complement strand
CAAATTGCAGGGCGTATCGACGGAAAAGAAATCGCACGTGTCGAATGGATCCGAGAAGGTAGGGTTCCTCTACAAACCATTGGAGCGAAAATTGAGTATTGCTCTTATAGAGTTCGAACTATCTATGGGGTATTAGGAATCAAAATTTGGATATTTATAGACGAAGAATAATAAGAATAAGACTCTACTTGTCTTTCCGTTCTATTCTGCGATAGAACAAAAAATGACAAATTCTTTGATTTTTTGATTGAACATAAAAATCAAAAAATGAGCAGTTCTAAATTCTATAAGGTTAAATAAAAATTTGATTGATCATTTGATATAATTGCTATGCTTAGTGTGCGACTCGTTGGGTTTTTAGGCTTAGGATTCAAAAAAAATGGGCGGACCACAGTATAAGCTAATAACTATAGCACTAATAACCAACTCATCGCTTCGGATTATCTGGATCCAAAGAATCAGTCAAGATATGATATATTGGTCATATCATTATAGCAACTGAATTTTTTTTGCATTAAGTAAAAGACAAAACCAATCTGATTATGAATAGATCGAAATTGTGAAGCAAAATAAAAAGTATGTGGATAAATAGAAGGATGAGAGAAAGAGAGAAACAGAAATAGCAATGAAATGACATAGGATTCCAATATGTAAGGTCTATGAAGCATCTCATAAAGAGCAATGTAATAGAGCATCAATAGAGATTCATCAATAATTAGATGAATATCTGTTCATTGAAGAAAAAATCAAGAGCCTTAACTTAAGTCAATAAAGACTGAGAAGGTTGACTCAAGAACAAATTTTATTTTTATTTTATTAAATAAATAGAAATATTAAATTAAGGCTCCATTGGAGAATTCAGACCTAAGCATTAATCGAGAGCGATGGGGACGACGGAACCCGTGAATGCGGAGGATTCTATTGAAAACGAATCCTAATGATTTATCGGGGAGGATGGCGGAACAAACCAGAGACCACTGCATTTCTTTTTATTCTGATTCTGAGAGGTCATGGGTTAACCCGACAACTGAACTAGAAAAAGAGTAAATATTCGCCCGCGAAAATTTGAGTTTAATTTTATTTGATTGTTCAATTTTTGTCGATCTGAATCTGATATGAATATGATAAAAAACAAAATAAAGATTCGTTATAACATTATAACAAAACCAAGATAAGACATTATCTAGAAATAGAATCCGTGTTTAATTCCTTATACTTATATATATCCAATAGATCCAAACAAGATATACAAATTTCTAATAGATCAGATAAAATCATAAAGCAAAGAATCCCAAGATTCAATTATTCATTAACTACCTGTATATCTTAAGATTAAGAATTAAATATTTTTTTAGTCATTTTTTTTTTTCGCGAGGAGCTGGATGAGAAGAAACTCTCATGTCCAGTTCTGTAGTAGAGATGGAATTCATAAACAACAACCATCAACTATAACCCCAAAAGAACCCGATTTCGTAAACAACATAGAGGAAGAATGAAGGGGATATCGTATCGAGGTAATCGGATTTGTTTCGGTAGATATGCTCTTCAAGCACTTGAACCCGCTTGGATTACATCTAGACAAATAGAAGCGGGGCGCCGCGCAATGACACGAAATGTACGCCGTGGTGGAAAAATATGGGTACGTATATTTCCAGACAAACCCGTTACGGTAAGACCTACAGAAACACGTATGGGTTCGGGGAAAGGATCTCCCGAGTATTGGGTAGCTGTCGTTAAACCGGGCAGAATACTTTATGAAATGAGCGGAGTAGCCGAAAATATAGCCAGAAAGGCTATTTCAATAGCGGCGTCAAAAATGCCTATAAAAACTCAATTCATTATTTCAGGATAGGAATATAGAACCAAAGGAAAGAAGTCTTGTCTTGGGAATAAAAAAACAATTGCGAGTTTCCTTTTTTTTTGACAAACAATATTTCTTTTTTTCTTCGTCCTTTGTTACATTGAAAAAAGAGATTAAAAAAATGATTCAACCTCAGACCCATTTGAATGTAGCAGATAACAGCGGGGCCGAGAATTGATGTATTCGAGTCATAGGAGCTAGTAATCGCCGATATGCTCATATTGGTGACGTTATTGTTGCTGTGATCAAGGAAGCAGTACCAAATACACCTCTAGAAAGATCAGAAGTGATCAGAGCTGTAATTGTACGTACTCGTAAAGAACTCAAACGCGACAACGGGATGATAATACGATATGATGACAATGCTGCCGTTGTCATTGATCAAGAAGGAAATCCAAAAGGAACTCGAATTTTTGGTGCGATCGCCCGGGAATTGAGACAGTTAAATTTCACTAAAATAGTTTCATTAGCTCCCGAGGTATTATAAGACGAGACCCAAGTATAGTTAGAGTATTTAGAGTATTTAAATGGCATAGATTAATTAGTAGATTGTGTCTCACGTATATACCTTTACTAAGTAAAAAAAAAAAAAGACCACGTTGGTTATATCAAAATTCAGGAGCAACAAAAATTTTAGTTTACCATGGGTAAGGACACTATTGCTGACATAATAACCTCTATACGAAATGCTGATATGAATAGAAAAGGAACGATTCAAATAGGATCTACTAACATCACTGAAAACATTGTTAAAATACTTTTACGAGAAGGTTTTATCGATAACGTAAGGAAACATCGGGAACGCAACAAATATTTTTTGGTTTTAACCCTACGACATAGAAGGAATAGAAAAGGACCACATAGAACTATTTTAAATTTACGACGGATCAGTCGACCAGGTCTACGAATCTATTCTAACTATCAACAAATTCCTAGGATTTTAGGCGGGATGGGGATTGTAATTCTTTCTACTTCTCGGGGTATAATGACAGACCGGGAGGCTCGACTAGAAGGAATCGGTGGAGAAATTTTGTGTTATATATGGTAATCTGTCCGGTATACGAATTGTATCCGAAACTCTCCATTTGTGCAAAAAAAAAGAAAAAAGCACGGGTTGTCTAATAGAACTCCTCCTGCCCTACGGTAGTTGATACGTCAAGGAAGTTTTACCTGGAATAAAAGAACAAAAAAATGGATTCATGAAGGTTTAATTAGTAAATCACTCCCACTCCGGATTCCTTTAGATAATGAAGAACTGATTTTAGGTTATGTTTCGGGAGAGTTTTACCAACGTGGGATAGAGTCAACAAAAGTGAAGTAAGTGCTTATGATTCAACCAGGGGGGCGTATAATTTATAGACTTCGCAACAAGGATTCGAACGATTAGGTAGTTTTTTCAACTTCAAGATTCCTTTTGGGGATCAATTCAAATTTCAAGAAACTTATTTTCTTCCAATAAGCGAATTCGGAAAAATTTAAGGAATAACAACTATGAAAATAAGGGCTTCCGTTCGTAAAATTTGTGAAAAATGTCGCCTAATCCGTAGGAGGGGACGAATTATCGTAATTTGTTTTAACCCGAGACATAAACAAAGACAAGGATAATCTTTCTATTCCAAAAAGAACTCCTGAAAGAAAAGAAACTAATCTTAAAGAAAGCGATAAACAAATAAAAATAGAAGATCTGTTTTGACATGAAATGGATATATCCATATATCTCTGACTTATCTTTATGAAATGATAAAATATGGCAAAACCTATACCAAAAGTTGGTTCACGTAGGAATGGGCGCAGTAGTGCACGGAAAAGTGCACGTAGAATACCAAAAGGAGTTATTCATGTTCAAGCAAGTTTCAACAATACCATTGTTACTGTTACAGATGTACGGGGTCGGGTAATCTCTTGGTCCTCCGCCGGCACTTGTGGATTCAAGGGTACAAGAAGGGGGACCCCTTTTGCTGCTCAAACCGCAGCGGGAAATGCTATTCGAGCAGTAGTAGACCAAGGTATGCAACGAGCAGAAGTTATGATAAAGGGTCCTGGTCTCGGAAGAGATGCAGCATTACGAGCTATTCGTAGAAGTGGTATACTATTAAGTTTCGTACGGGATGTAACCCCTATGCCACATAATGGCTGTAGACCCCCTAAAAAAAGACGTGTGTAGAAACTAAAGAGATTTCAAGAGAAATAAATGATTCAATGATCTGATCAAATAAAATAATATTACTATGGTTCGAGAGAAAGTAAAAGTCTCTACTTCGACTCGGACACGACAGTGGAAGTGTGTTGAATCAAGAACAGATAGTAAGCGCCTTTATTATGGACGCTTTATTCTGTCTCCACTTATGAAAGGCCAAGCCGACACAATAGGCATTGCGATGCGAAGAGCTTTGCTTGGAGAACTAGAAGGAACATGCATTACACGTGCAAAATCTGAGAAAATACCCCACGAATATTCTACCATAGTAGGTATTCAAGAATCAGTCCATGAAATTTTAATGAATTTGAAAGAAATTGTATTGAGAGGGAATTTGTATGGAACTCGTAACGCCTTTATTTGTGCCAAGGGTCCCGGATATGTAACTGCTCAAGACATCATCTTACCACCTTCTGTGGAAATCGTTGATAATACACAGCATGTAGCCAGCCTAACTGGAACCAATTGATTTGTGTATTGGATTACAAATCGAGAGAAATAGAGGATACGGTATAAAAACGCCAAAGAACTTTCACGACGGAAGTTATCCTATAGATGCTGTATTCATGCCTGTTCGAAATGCGAATCATAGTATTCATTGTTATGGGAATGATAATGAAAAACAGGAGATACTTTTTCTAGAAATATGGACAAATGGAAGTTTAACTCCGAAAGAAGCACTTCATGAAGCCTCTCGCAATTTGATTGATTTATTTATTCCTTTTCTACATGCGGAAGAAGAAAACTTACATTTAGAAAACAATCAACACGATGTTACTTTACCTTTTTTTCCGTTTCATGATAGATTAGTTAAACTAACAAAAAAGAAAAAAGAAATAGCATTGAAATCGATTTTTATTGACCAATCAGAATTGCCTCCCAGGATCTATAATTGTCTCAAAAAGTCCAATATACATACATTATTGGACCTTTTGAATAACAGTCGAGAAGACCTTATGAAAATTGAACACTTTCGCATAGAAGATGTAAAACAAATATTGGGCATTCTAGAAAAGAAGTAGAAAAAGCATTTCGAAATTGATTTATCAAAATTTTTAATCCAATGGATTTTGAACCTTCAGCACAATCCATAGATTCGGACCAGAATTGAATAAATGTATCTAGGGAGAATTCACTTTGCCTTTGAAGTGACTACTCCCTAGATACGCACATCATGATATTTTTTTTTAATTGATTCAATTTAAAAAAGACCTAAAGTTAGGGATTTATCAATCGGTAATGTTGCTCCAATACCCAACCAAAGGGCTACTGCAGTACCAATCAAAAAAACGGTTGTCGCTACTGGACGACGAAATGGATTTTGAATTTATTAACATTTTCCAAAAACGGTACTGTTAATAATCCCGCGGGTACTGAAACCATTAAAAGAACACCCAATAACTTGTTAGGGACTGTACGAAGTATTTGAAATACAGGAAAGAAATACCATTCAGGTAATATTTCCAAAGGAGTTGCAAATGGATCCGCGGGTTCACCAATCATTGAAGGTTCTAGAACCGCTAAGCCCACGTTACAAGCAATAGTACCGAGAATTACTACTGGAAAAATATATAAAAGATCATTGGGCCATGCGGGTTCCCCATAATAATTATGACCCATACCTTTAGCTAATTTAGCTCTTAATACAGGATCGTTCAAGTCAGGTTTTTTTGTTATTAGGATAGGTGAATTTTTCTAGATCCATCCCCCAAAGGAACCGGACATGATAATTTTTCATCATCCGGCTCAAGCAAAAGTCAATCGAATCAAATGGATACAAACGGATACCTATAAAATAAATCTATATTCTATATGTTTAAAATAAATCTATATGTTATCCCCACATATATGAATGGTTCCATATGTAAGAAAAAAGGTACCCGATTCCATTTTACGGAGTTGCAATTATACATTCCAAGGAATTTCATTTTTACAGGTAAATGCTCAATACCCAAGTAGGCGTACAAAGTTGATCGTGATCAAGTGCTTTATGGGTCGTCTTAGGCCTTGCGATTCACCTTTATCCCAAAAATATATCGAGATTTTTTACATACAAAGGATTTACTTGTTACTAATATAGTCTAGCCTTTGCTCTTCTTTAGATCCTTGTTTCACTCCGATAGTATAATTAAATCGGGTCGATGCAGAAGAAATGAATGCATTTTCATACTATTAAGATAAGAAAGTAAAAAAAAAAACTAAAATCTAATTTGGATTATGCCAAATCACTTATTCTACTGGATCTTACGGAGCCCTATTTATACACAACATCGTCAGGTCTGATCATAGAAAAGATTCTCTTCAAGCGAACCAGCCTATCCTTTGTATGGGGCTTACACGGTGGTTGAAACAAAGACACATTTGGTTGTGAATTCCAATGTAGCAGATAAAGGCATATTTCTGCACGGCCCAATCAATAGTTCAAGTCACACACTCCCATAATCCATTTTCTCTTCAAATTCCTTCAACTATTCATGTCATATCAAATAAATAATAGAATATTGTTGTAGTTGAAAGGAAAATATCCAAATACATGTCTTATTTTTTTCAATAATCCATATTTGTAGCAATGAAATACTATTGTTCCTCCCCAAGTAATAAGATAAATTATTGGTTACAATATAGCTATGGTCTATATTCTCTATAAAAAGGACCCGAAATGCCTTGCTTACGTATCATTGGAAATGCATATAACTATAAATACAGCAGTAAGAAGGGGGTAATACAAAAGTGTGTAAACTATAAAAACAGGTCAAAGTGGCTTGTCCTACACTAACCGTAATAACTCTACCAAAGGCGATCGCTATTACCGGAATAGCGTCCGGAACGCCTATTACGATTTTGATTGCCCAATAACCAGCAACTTGGTACGGTAGGGAAGAATAACCTGTTACGCTAAAAGATACGATCAACACCCAAACCGCCTGTAACCCAAAACAGAAGCAAAAGCCTCAGTAACGGTTGGACGATAGTAAAAAGTCATAGCAAATCCTGTAGCTACTTGTACCAAAAAACAAGTAAGCGTAATTCCTCCTAGACAATAAAATATGTTAACATGAGGAGGAACATATTTACTAGTTATATCATCTGCAATCGCCTGAATTTCGAGGCGCTCTTCGAACCAATCATAGACTTTATTGAGATAGGTAAACCAAGAGGACCCCCCCCGAGAACCGTATATGAGAATTTCATCTCGTACAGCTCAAACAAAACAACCAAGTAATAGCTGAAACGGATATGGAATAGAAAGTTTGAAACTTCTTAATCTTTTCATTCAATTTTATCTGAAGACACAAAAGAGTGAAAATCCGAAAGCTCTTTTTTGTAGTTGTAATTATAATGCCAAAAAATCAAGTCGGCGCAGTCGTCTTTATGTTGATCGTTACAGGCCTCTTGAATCTTCTATTTACCTACTTATTTATTTTTCTTTGCTTTGATTTGT